>NW_026057583.1:3041458-3092786 GCF_023721935.1 Panthera uncia
AAAAAAAAATCTTTTTTTTTTTTTTTTAAATTTTTTTTTCAACGTTTTTTATTTATTTTTGGGACAGAGAGAGACAGAGCATGAACGGGGGAGGGGCAGAGAGAGAGGGAGACACAGAATCGGAAACAGGCTCCAGGCTCCGAGCCATCAGCCCAGAGCCTGACGCGGGGCTCGAACTCACGGACCGCGAGATCGTGACCTGGCTGAAGTCGGACGCTTAACCGACTGCGCCACCCAGGCGCCCCTAAAAAAAAAATCTTTATTAAAAAGAGGAAAAGCTGGGGCGCCTGGGTGGCTCAGTCGGTTAAGCATCCGACTCTCGATCTCGGCTCCGAGGTCACAATCTCACGGTTTTGTGGGTTCGAGCCCCTCGTGGGGCTCTGCGCTGACAGCACAGAGCATGCTTGGGATTCTCTCTCTCTGCCCCTCCCCCCTTCATGCTCTCTCTCTCAAAATAAATAAACATTAAAAAAACTTAAAAAGAGGTAAAGTGGAGAAGACACAAAATCAGAAAATCCCTGTGACCCGTTCTTGTGGAGCCATCTCGGGTTGGTCTGTCCCTGAGTGTGGGTGTGCTGAGACCCTGTATCCTGAGAAATACCCACTAACGTTGGGGCGCCAGGCAGGTTAAGTCGGAGGGAGGCAGGGCAGGTGCGGGGCCGTGTGAACCGAGAGCCAGCGCCGTCTGAAGCAGGCAGTTGTTACTCTGGTTGCCATCAGCCAGGAATGTGAGCTCGGTTTTGCCAGGTTTCCTGAGTTTTCAAGAGAAGGTGGAAATATTCTGATATTTAAAAGTTGGCAACAAATTCAAATTTTTTGATAGATATGGTGTGAGTCACGCAAAATACGTTTGCAGGCTGAACCCGGCTGACGTGCCGTTCATCTGCACCTACTGTTCCACGCGGTGATGTCTTCTTGAGGCCTGGGCTTAGCACATAGTAGGTGTGTAATAAACTTCTGTGGCGTGTGTATCACTCTTGAGGGGAAACGGCTCGCAGCCTGTCTGAACTGCACATTGAATTGTCAACAGCCACACAGAGATTAGTAATGACCTTTTTGTGTTGCCTAGCAAAGTCCACTAACGGGCTAATAAGCTTTTCCAACATTTACACTCTGGGAAGGCTTGCTGTAGTTGTTAATAATTCTGTTAAATGCAGGATAGCTTTCTCCTTGGGAAGCTAATTCTCACAAGAAAACTTTCCCCAGCGGCGACACACGAATTTGAAAAAAAGATTTTTTTTTTAAATTAAAAAAAGGCATTTTTAAAAATGTTTATTTATTTTTTGAAAGAGAGACAGAACGTGAGCAGGGGAGGTACAGAGAGAGAGGGAGACACAGGATCCGAAGCAGGCTCCAGGCTCCGAGCTGTCAGCACAGAGCCCGATGCGGGGCTGGAACCCGCGAACTGTGAGATCACGAGCTGAGCCGAAGTCGGATGCTTAACCCACTGAGCCACCCAGGCGCCCCCCCCAAAAGGCATTTTTAATCATGGGATCGTTGTATTAAAGAGAAAAGAAACACCTTTAGCTACGGAGGTTTGGGAATGAATGCTGGAAACTGCATATTACAGGAGCCAGGCTCGGAAGCTGCTTCAGACCCGAGCCCACTCTGGTTCGGGGGCGGAGCCAGCCCTGGGGGTGCGGGCAGGACCGCGTGAGGGTCACAGGCGCACGCTGACAAAGTCTTTTGACATTGCAGCGCGGCCAGAGAACTGCGGCTCTGTCAGGCTTCCCGAGGTGGCCTGGCCTGGGTCCTCCACATTCCTCTGGGGACACTGTTGGGAAACAGCAGGAGGCAGGAGTCACAGTTGTGCCGTCACCTCCCAGCCCAGACGCAGACACCTGGTGGCGGCAGGCCCGGGCACATCCGCAGCTCAGCTCTGCCTGGGAGCCTGACTAAGCAGCATTCGGGCCAAGCTGCCTGCTGGGGGGCAGGCCGGCCCGCCACAGGTCTGGCTCAGATGTCGCAAGCTCCCTCCTCCAGTCCCCGGACTCTCCCTATCGAGAGAGAGACAGGAAGCCATTCCAAACGTGGCACGGGGTTTTGGTGGCAGAGAAGTGATCCCGCTCCTTCACCTTTCACACAAGGTGAGGGGTTGAAGGGACCGGAAAGGGCTGCAGGTCCCGCTAACACAGAGAGGAATGCGCTTTTGGCTTCTGATAGACAAGACTGCCAAGTCTCAAGGAGGCGATGTCCGTGGGGAAGAGTGATAAATAACAATCGTAAATTCCAAACTCAACACAAACGCAGGCCTGATTCTACCCAGCGGCTTCCCTGGACGCACGTGCCTGGGGTTTGCAACTTGAGGGCATCGGGGCACCCTCTGCGATCAGGAGAGGGTACTCCCCTCCGACACGGACAAGCGGAAAGCTTCTGATGATGGTTCTTCCAAGTGTAAGGCTCAGGGAAAACGTGGCCGATTTGGCTACCGCTGTTTTGATACGTCTGGGGTGGGCGAAGCTAGCCTGTCCTCCGTGGCCTAACTGCCATCATACAAAGTCTGTGACCTGCTCTCTAAACAGCTCATTCTCCCCTCACCAAGGCGGCGGGAGGAAACTGTCACAGGCAGACTCCTCCCCGGACACTTTGTTTACTCCTCCGATTTTTTTTACTACTCAATCTCTGAACTTAAGGGGCTGTATTTCTAATTTTTTTTTAAAGTTTATTTATTTATTTTGAGAGGCAGAGACAGAGAGAGAAAGAGAGAGGAGAGAGAGAGAGAGAGAATCCCACGGAGGCTCCGAGCTGTCAGTGCAGAGCCCGAGGAGGGGCTCGGACCCATGAACCGTGAGACCATGACTTGAGCTGAAAACAAGAGTCGTGCGCCTATCCAGCTGAGCCACCCAGGCGCCTAAGGGGCTCTATTTCTAACTGAAGTGTAGAGGAGATGCTTCGTTATTGAAAAGCCCTGCACTCTGCATACTGACTTGATGAATTTGGGGTGAGTTTTACGAGGACAGGACAGGCACTACTTTGATAAGTTTTCCAGAGGCTGGTGAACGTGCGTCAGAAGAAAAGTTTTAAGGCTCATTATACCTTGGGACATAGCATCTCCTGCACATTTAGTAACCCCTTATCCAAACTGAAGGAGAGACTATCTGGGCTATTCTCATAGCCGAGAATTCCAAATCAGCTTCACGTTGCTTTTGGAAGTTGAGAAGAAAGGGTTAGGGACGATGGGCTATCTAAGGGCAGATTTAAAATAATTCTCAATTATTCACTTATCCCCAACTTTAAAAAACATTTCTTTGGGGTTTTCAGTGCATCCTTCAGGGCAAAGAGAGCTACGAAAAAACAAACGCAGAGTCAACCCATTCTGTTATGTGTTTGAAAAAGGGAAGCCATCTTTAAATATCTATCTGACTTAGCAAGTTTATAGAGGAAATAGATTTCTCTTTACAGAGCTTGTATCTGATATTGAACAAAAATCAGTTAGTGATCCAGACTCTGTGGATGAAAAAGGACTGTAGCAGACTCTATCTATGCTAGAATTGCCTTTTCAATCTCCATTTCATTTCTCCCCCAGCAGGTAGCAGCCACGTCCTCTGGGTGGGTACCCCACCTCAACCCCACAGGTGACTGGTGGAGGTAACATGCGTAAACCAATCAGCACCCAGGTGTTTTTCTGGCCACAGGGATTGGCTCCAGAATGGCCCAATCAGCTCAGAGCTCAGGACTTTTGTCTGATGGTCATGAGAAGCCAAGTTCTTCTTTTCCTATATTCTTGAAGGAAAAAAAAACCCCTCAAAAACCACATGGTCCCTGTCGTTGCTGGCAACATCTTGTCACAATAAAGGAAAATCAGAAGGGAACAGCACTGACACATGGAGTTGAGTAGAGTTGAGGGAAATTGTGGGCGGAGTCACCTGAAGCCCTGATCAAACCATGCCTGAAGCCTTTGGCCTTTTCAATTTGTGAATAATTAAATCACTGTTATCATTTTAAGTCAATTTGAGACTTTCATTTGTTTGTTTTTTCCAGTAGAAAGCTTTTCAATGGATGTAGAAACTTAATTCAGCTTTACCAGAAGAATAGTTTGGGCTGAAGGGTGAATGAAATACCAAGTACCCTCTGTGATGACAGTCTTCGTTCTTTTCCTTTTAGATGACGTTGGTGATCCACAAACCCTGGGCCAAGTGAGGAGATTCTTCTAATCAGAGCACACCGATGCTGTAGTCATGATCTTCTCCTTGATCGTAAGTATTTTCCAGAAACGCACGGACCACATATTTTAATTCTTGAAAAGACTCGTCTTCCTGGACTTTGGGGAGTAGGGTCTGCTGATTTTCAGTGCAGCTAACAGTTCTGTATCAGCAGATGCTCCATAAACGTGGGCTTTACCCATCCATGTATAAATGAAGAGATTTAAAAACACATTCCTGACTTGTAGCTGCTTAAAAGTACCTTCTTGTAAATGGCATAATTGAGGACTTCTACAAACGTAATTGCTAACTGCACTTGGAAATCCACTTTGTCAAACCGTGGCTTCTAACACCTTGTCTTTGACACCGAATCAGCTTTGATACTGACGTTTCCCAGAGGTGTGGCTTCTAATCCTCAAATTACAACACAAGTTTCAACAGGCCGTTTTTTTTTTTTCTTTCTGTCTGTCACCAGGAGTTTAGTAATTAACAGAAGGCCCCGTCACTAATGGTTTATCAAAAGGCCAGTGAGCAAGTAAGAGCCACGACGCAGGGGACGGACCTGGTATGCTCACTGAAGGAACCCATTTAAGGAGCACCTGTTATAGGTCACGCTCAATTGGGGCCCACTCCCTGAAGTTCAATGTAAGGCCGAGAACAAGGGGCCAAAAGCGAGCCCTGGGCAGAGATCCTACGTAGGAACAAAATCCAGGGACCTTCTTGATGACCATTCTGGAATCACACACCCTCACATCATTTTCACAGCCACGGGTCTTTTGCAACCGGCTTCTGCTATACACGCTTTCATAAAAGCTAGTGGTTTTCCTGGGAGTCTGAAGCAGGGTGCATAACAGCCAGTGAGTAACCCTCGAGTAATGCCCGTGGTGACAGTTCTGCTTTGTTCCTTTGGAGTGTGAGAAGCCGAGTCAGGACACGGGTCGTCCTTCACGGGGGCTGGGAAAGCAAAGCCTGCACGCTCGAAGCGGGGAATGTTCTCTTTATCTGAGGTGCCTGCCAAGTCTTAAACACTAAAACGCGTAGGTGTACTTGGGGAGAGCGAAGGCCCTGACATTTCAAAGATGGCTCGATGGAAGGAAAGAAAGAAGAGGAACTCGGCTGTTTGGGAGAGATGCGCGCTCACCCCTGGCAAGGTGACCTTTTTCAGAGCCTCTGTGTCCTCAGATCCTGACGGGAAGGTTCCACACACAACCTCAAGCTTGCGTTTCTGCCGAGCGGGCTTTCTGCTTGAACCTCACCTCTCACTTTCTCTTTTCAGGACACCCCTAATGGATTGCAGATGTCCCATTTGGTCAGAAGCACGTTCCAGATACATCTGCCCTTCTTGCTTTCATGCAAGAAACACCTGCAAATCTTTATCTCTGGTTAGATTTACCACACATTGGAAGCTTTGAAATTTTGGTCCGGTGGGAAAGAGGAGTATGTCACCACCCTCCTTCTTAAGTTGGATTCCATAACGGACGATAGCCTTTGGGGAGATGTTTTCATTTTTCTTCAAGGAAAATAGGAAGGCCTTAAGAGCCTCAGACCTGCTCAGCTGAAGGCTAACTAATTTCTTTAGTCCTACAGAGTCTGTGGAAAAAAAAAAAATCTACGGTGACCATAGGTGGACAGCCACTGCGTGCGCGTTTCTCTCATTTTTCTGAGTCTTAACAAAGATGAGACCCCAACGGCGGAAAAAGAGAGAACAACGGGACGTTGGCAAGCTGGCGAGGATACAGTTACAGGACCAGCTTCCTTAGATGTGCCTTGAAAATACATGTGATGTGATGTATTTCCAATAAATGAGTAAATCCCTCAAGGCAGGTTTTTTTTTTTTTTTTTTTTTTTTTTTTTACCGCTCCCTTTATTCATTTGACTTCAGGATATTCCATCCCAGCACCCAAAGAACGACAAATGCCATTTAAATAGTTTTGAGGTGATCAAGCCATGGGCTGCCTCTGGGAGGGCTGAGAAGGAAATTCACACCCAGTGTGGTTTTATAAGGAGGAAGGAAGCTCTGGCTGGCCGAACACAGGCTGTACCTTTGAGCAGCACATTTCGCCTTTCGGAGCCTCGGTTTTCTCATCCGTAAACTGGGGATGCAAGTCATTTGTTTATTCCACCAAAGCTACGACGACTGAGTGCCTTAGATGTGCCCGTCACCCCAGTGATGCCCGAGGACACCGCAGACACAGTCTCTGCTCCCACGAACAGCCCCTCGGCAGGGCTGTGTTCCCTGCTGCCCCTGGGGACCGGCTTAGAACTTTACACCCCGCCCGGACCTTCGCTAATTCCTGGATTTCAACGTTCATGTGGTCTGCCCGTCCGTAATCCAGCCCTACGATTCTTGCACCTCCTCGGGCTTCACCTTCTTTCTCACATCTCCGGTCACCCTGGAGCGTATTTTGAACCTATCGAGATCTCCAGATGACTCTCTCCGGTAACCCTCAATTCTCTGGGGTCACTATCCTCCCGTGGCACCCCACGGCCAAATTCTCAACTTGGATCAACACTACAGTCAGCCTCCTCAGCTTCAGCATGAGTGTGGATGAAGGAGCAAGATGGCGGTGGAGTCGGTGTTAGCCTAGTTTGTACCCTGGTGCCACGTGTCTCCACCCTGGTGCCACGTTTCCATGGACAACTCCCCCTTTAACTCCCCTCAGCGATTTAACCAAAACATACCCATACCTGTTTTTAATCTCTCTTCCTCCAGTCTCAGATGATGGGGCTCCTCTCCCTGCCCCCACCGAACGCACCCTCCGGGACCCTATTAGTAAGAATCTCTACTGTATCTTCAATGTCTCCCTTTCAGTTACTTTGGGCTCTGGCTATAAACATTTTTAACTCTCTCCCATATTAAGGGACAAAAACCACCCTGCCAGCGGACGGTTGTGTTCATAGATCCCCAGGTCTCTCTGTATGCACACCCTTGGGTAGTCCCCTCCCAGGTAGACCCTAGGCTTGACCATGTAATTTGCTTTGCCTAAAAGGTCATTAGCAGGTGCGGTACAAGCAGAGCCTTGGTAAGTGCATGCATACTGAGCTTATCTCTCTTGGATGATTCCCTTTTGGAGCCCAGCCACCATGTTGTAAGAAGTCCAGCCTGTCCTGCTGAAGAGAATGCTCACGTGGACGAGGCCCTGGTGTAGGAGCGACCACTCTGGGAGAGAGGTCTTGAGACCACGTGGAGAAGCCGAGTGTCCCAACCCTCCCAAGCAGATGACCCACCAGCTGCATACAGCCCCAGGAGTGACCAAAGGGGAGACCAGCAGGAGAGGTGCTGCATTCAATCACAGAAGCCTGAGAAATAACAAATCCTTGTTTTAAGTCGTAAGTTTTAGGGGCGTCTGGGTGGCTCAGTCGGTTAAGCATCCGACTTCGGCTCAGGTCATGATCTCACAGTGCGTGAGTTCGAGCCCCGCATCGGGCTCTGCTCTGACAGCTCGGAGCCTGGAGCCTGCCTTGGATTCTGTGTCTCCCTCTCTCTCTGCCCCTCCTCCCGCTCGCGCTCTGTCTCTCTCTCCTTCAAAAACAAACATTAAAAAAAATTAAAAAACAAAGTTTTAGAGTGGTTTGGTATGCAGCAGCAAATATCTGAGACAACCTTGGAAGCAAAAACCAGAATACTCCCTTGATCTCACTCCTCCTCCACTTTCTCTCCTTGCCCAAGCTTTTCCCCCTCGTCCACACTTGCTGTCTCTCTCCATCCTTGGTTTCTGATCTAGTTGCGTGTGTTACCTGCCTCCCTCGTAGCCACTGGTCTCTGCGGACCGCAGTCTCCCTGCACGCCGTGCGCCCCGGGTTCTTGGCTCTCTTTGTTCCTCTCTTGCCTGGTAGTTTCCACGGCCTCTGTGGGCTCCTCCCCCACCTGCCCTTTTCATGGTCTTCGGGTTCTGTCCACAGCCACTTGCTTTTTTTATGATTCACACTGCCTCGTTTGGTTTCAACCCGCTGAATACAACATGAGAGACGGGAGGCATAGTTCTAAGGCAGCGTGGGATGGCCTCACGCACTCAGCTGGAACATCGCTCCCCACACCTCCCTTCTGGTTCTTTGAGACTTAGCTCAAGCACACTGTCCTCTGAGGAGTCTTTGCTGGGAACCCTGTTTTCCCTTCCCATGCTGGGCTACATGTCCCCACTCCTTGCTGCACTCTGAGAATACCCTGGGAGCTCCTGGATGGCAAGGATCATATCTTACTCATGTAATATTTCCCGGGGTTTAGCACAGTGCTTGGGGGTACCACCTGTGCTCAGTTGTAGGCGCTCGATAAGTGGCTATTGAGGGACTGAATTGCAGAGTTCAGTGTCCCATGGCATTCTAGCCCATCTTAGGTTTTCGTATAAGGGAAATTGGCCTACAGCATGGAAATCAAGGAAGTCTGGACTCCACGGACGCGTTTCTTTTGTGCCATCAACTGGTAGCTTCCCGTTTTCCCAGGGCCATCAAAGAGGTTTTCTGGGGCACCTGGGTGGCTCAGTTGGTTAGGCGTCCAACTCTTGATCTCAGCTCAGATCTTGATCTCAGGGTCGTGAGCTTGAGCCCCAACCTGGGCTCCGCGCTGGGTGGGGAGGCTACTTAAAAAAATGAAAAATAAAAATATTTTCTAACACAGAAACGATCTGCTTTTCTAAGATTTGATAGGATCTGCCTTTATATTCACTTATTCCTGATACCTGGTGACAGGGGTTGAGATTTTGTTTTTACAATTTTTTTCCTATTCGTATTCGTCTAAGTGTCCTGTTTCTTTGACTTCAATTATTCACTTAGGGAGCAACGTCCATCTAACTGCTATTTTAAAATTCAAAAGCACAGAGATTTGTACAATTACATAAAACTTAAAAATATATTATCGCTCTTGTTATGGCGATTTTCTCAATTCTAATTTGGCTTCTCCCCTCCTCTTAATTGGATTTGCTACTATCTTGTTGATGTTATTTGTTTCTTCAAAGGATCAGCTTCTTTCAGCTTTATTATTTCCTTCCTCTCATTTTCCCTAGAATTTCTTTTTTAAGTTTATTTATTTTTGAGAGAGAGAGAGAGAGAGCGAGTGCAGGTGCATGCACCTGAGTGGGGGCAGAGAGAGAGAAACAAAGAGAGAGAGAGAGAGAAACCCAAGCAGGCTCTGCGCTGTCTTTGAGGAGCCTGATGTGGGGCTCAATCTCACAAACTGTGAGATTATGACCTGAGCTGAAATCAAGAGTTGGATGCTTAACTGACTGAGTCACTTAGGCACCCCATGGGACTTCTTTTTCATTTTAATTTTGGAAGGTTTAGTTGAATGCTAAATTCTTAAAAGAAATTAATTTCCTTCTGTAAGTTCACTGTATATCTTTACTCTCATTTTCTGTCTTCTTGTGTAACATTTCCATAACCATTTTTTCTAAACCATCTCTTCTTACACTATTTTCCTCTGAGCCAGATATTATATAAGGCTTTCCAGTTAATCGATGGCTTTTTTTTGGTCTTTGACTGATGATTTCTCACTTTGTGACCCTATGACCAGAGACTATGGCCGGTGTAATTCCTACTTGCTTGAATCTACTGTGAGGGCTTTGTCAGAAATGATGTTTCTGCTTATGAAATTTCATCTACTAATTCTACCTTAACATGGCATTATCCATAGTCTCTATTCTCTAATTCTTCTTTGTTGCATCCTCTATTTAATCTGTCACAACTAATAACAGTGAATTAAAAATTTTCATTGCAGTCCTGTGTGTGTATGTGTGTTAGGGGCTAGGGGTTGGGAATCTTGGAAGGCCACTTGGAGGAGAATGTGGATAGTTCCAAACAGAAACGGTTAACAATACCAAGGTGGAAAGAGTCACATCAATCAACGCTCACGTCCTGTACTCTTCTGGTGGTTTGTACTTTCAACTCTGCGTTGCAATTGCCTGTTTACACGGAGTCCGCCTGGCTCACCAGGTATCCCAGGAGGTGCCCAATAGATGCTTGTTTATGGAATAAGTCAATATTGTTGGATTCTCTTTTTTTAAACCAGCCTGAGACTCTTGGTTCTCTAAAATAGTACCCGATCTAAATGTTACCCTCATTCTGCCTTTACAGATCTCATTTCCTACTTTCTTAGTGTTTCTTTTCTGTTTGTTATGCTGATATATGACGGGGCCCTGTTTACTTTTGGCTATTTGGAAGTCCATCACTATATTGTCCACCCTACTCATAATTTTCTTGAAACATGTAAACTTCTGTTCTGTCCTCCATCAAAGCTGGTATCTTCTGACTCCCCTTCGTGGAAAAAAGAAACATTAAGCCCTTCTGAGGGCTTTTCTCTTCTTTTCTTCCTTTTCCTGTTCTTCTAAACTCAAAAATCGAATCAGATGATAGGTATATATTGCCGCGTAACAAATTATCCTAAAGCGTAGGTGCTGAAGGCAACGAACTTTTAGTCTCAGGATGTGGCTTAGCTGGGTCCTCTGGCTCAGAGTCTCTAGTGAGACTGCAGTCAACTTAACCGGGGAAGGATTTGCTTTCAAGTTCGCCCATGTGGCTGTTGGCAGGCCTCAAAAGATCCACTTCCGGGGCACCTGGGGGACTCGGTCGGTTGAGCGTCTGACTTCAGCTCAGGTCACGATCTCACGGTTCGTGGGTTCAAGCCCCACGTTGGGCTCTGTGCTGACAGCTCGGAGCCTGGAGCCCGCTTCGGATTCTGGGTCTCCCTCTTTCTCTGCCCATCCCCCACTCATGCTCGCTCTCTGTCTCAAAAATAAACATTAAAAAAACAATAATAATAATAAAAAAGATCACTTCCAAGCTCACTCACGTGGCTGTCGGCAGGCAGCAGGTCCCGGCTGGCTGTTTGCCGGAGAGCTCAGTTTCTCGCCACATGGGTCTAACCACAGGGCCGCTCACAACATGGTGCGACATTGCTCAGAGCAAGCAGGGGACGAAGCAGAGGAAGCAGGAGATGGTAAGCAAGATGGAAACCAGAGTCTTTCCGTCACCGAACCTTGGAAGTGACAGTGCATCGCTTCTGCTGTACTTTGTTCGAAGAGCGTCACCAGGCCCAACTTACACTGCACCGTAAGAGAGTTCACAAAGACCTGACACCCTGGAGGAGGGCTCTGTGGGAGCCCTCCGAGAAGCTGCATCCTGCAACACAAAACGCCTGCTTTTTATCCTTTTAAGATGTTTTTTATTCTTTTGGTCCAATATCTGTATCCGTTATTTAGAAACCAGTAACACTTTGTCCCCGTCGATGGTAAAAACCTAACGTAGAGTTTTAAACTTCACTCCGTCACTTAACTTCAATAACGATCACTATTTTTTTTCCATTGTCACTTGGCAATGAATAATTGTCTCACTAATTTTGACCACAATGATTTGAACACTCTTGAAGAACATCTTCATAAGCAGCACCAAGCTTATTAATGTTTTCAAGTCTCTGCAAATCTTAAAAATGTCTATTTCCCATAGATGTGAACGACCCGTGACGAGAAATGAAATCCTCGTGGGTCGGAGCTACATCTTAGTGGGCTATATGTGTGTCTCCTTTCTCTCTTAACATGGGCCATTTCAGAAGAGATGTATAAAGCAAGCTTGATTATAACCCCTTTGACCTTTTCCCTTCTCCAGCTGATGATCTGATTAAATGTGCATTTTCTCCCCTTGAGGTTTAAGAATGCATGAGGATATGTGTTAATCCTGTTTCCTTTTAACTGATCTTATCTGGGATATGGCAAATCCTCCTGATCTCCAAGTTCAATCCCCTCCCCCCCCCCCCCCCCCCCCCCCCCCCCCGCCGCCACCGCCAAATTCTGGGAACTTTTATAACCTATTCTTAATCAGCTGTTCCTTCTTTATTAAGAACGTTCCATTCACAGTTTGGCTGTCAGGTCGGTGTCCTGTTCTTATCTATTGTCTTCTTTTGCCTCATTTAAAATATTTTATATTGGGGTGCCTGGGTGGCTCAGTCGGTTGAGTGTCTGACTTCAGCTCAGGTCATGATCTCACGGTTCGTGGGTTTGAGCCCCCCATTGGGCTCTGTGCTGACAGCTCGGAGCCTGGAGCCTGCTTCGGATTCTGGGTCTCCCTCTCTCTCTACACCCTGCCCACTCACATTCTGTCTCTCTCTCTCAAAGATAAACATAAAAAAAAAAAAAAAAGCCAGATGCTTAACCGACTGAACCACCCAGGTGCCCCAGCTCTTATTGCTTTTAATGAAGACCCGCTTTCAGCTATTATGGGTATAATTTTGTTGCATTCTGTTTTTATGCTGACCTGTTTATTGATATAATGAATTCCTTTATCTCACTGGAAACAGGAAACAGTTTTATCTTCAGGTTAATTTATTTGAGGAAGAAGATTTTCCTTTGGGGTCTTACATGTTTCTTAGTGCCGCAGAAGTTTTTGCAGGTCCCATGCTCCTTTGCGTTTTTCTAGAAGTCTTTAGTGTGTCGGTCTGGAAGACTAGAGGGACTGGATTGCTAAAAAAACCCCACATGCCATGATTCATTTGAACATGGAGAGCTCTCCCTGGGATTAGCGCCAAGGGTTCAACCGAAAGACTGCCAACGACTCCCTTGGGAAGCTCCTGGATCTGAAAACGAAGGACAGACCAGGAATAGCTTCAGGTTAGCTAACCTAAGTCTTTCTTGGAAGAAGACTGGAGTATAAATCAATCAGTAGGTGCAGATCACTGATCCCTCCTCTGCCGGATGGTTGAACAAAGATCTCGAGCAGACTAAGGAGTTTCTTATTCACACTGGTGAATTCATTCTTTGTCTTGGCTCATGTTTCCACATTTCCTCCTTATCTGAAGCATCTTCGAGGTAACTTCTCGCCCAAATTTATGGTCCACAAGTGAATCTACCAATATATGGTCTCCCTAGTTAGAGCTTTCTTTGTTCATACGCCATTCTAGCCCCTGGTGTTCACTTTTCTTCTTGCTGAAGTAAGTCCTTCGGTAGTCTTTTCCGTGAGGATCTGTGAACGGCAAATACTCTGAGACTTTGCAGACCTTAAATGATTGTAGTTTGGTCTTACTTGCCAATGATAGTTTAGCTGTGTGAAGAATTTTGAATGGTGTTTTTTTTTTCCCTTTCAGCACATGGACCATGTTTTCCCACGAGAAATCTCTCGGCTTCTGAGACCGTTGAGTGAGTGAGTGACCACTGTTGGTCTAACATTCTGTTGCAAGTATAGGTCTTGCCTCGGCATAGCTTTGATCTTTTTTTCTTTTTATCCTTGGTTTTCTGCAGCTTCCTAATGATGGGTCTAGGGAGGATTTATTTTTTAGTTATCCGGCCCAGTATTCGGTATGTTTATTCTTTCGATATGAGGAAAAATTCTCGTCCAACATTTCCAACTATTATTCTACCTCATTTACTATAGGCTCTTCCTTCAGACTACCGTTAGGCCTATCCTGGAACCTGCTGGAACCTCTCTCTCCATCACCTGGGTTCTGATCTCTCTTTGTTATCTATCTTTATTTTGCTGTGTTCACTTCTGTGTAAATTCCTGGTGCTATCTCTCAATTTGCTACTTTTCTTTTTGTGCCCAACACAGAGGAATGTTTTTTTTACCCTAGTGAATATAGTTTTCAATTCTAAAATTTATTATAAGTTCTTTTTCATAGTCCCCTGTTCTTGTTTCATTTCTGCCTATTTTGTGTCATAGCTTTTTTAAATGCTTGTATGGATTCTTCATTTACCCCTTGGAAGACCCTCAAATAGTCATTTAAAGTCATTTCCAGGCAGCTCTCTCATGGTCATGTCAGCTGGAATGAATTCACCTACTCACCGTTGACTTAAAACTTCATGCAAGAGTCATGACCAGATCTAGGATCACTGTATAAAAAGTGAGATCAACATGGGACTCCCTTACCCATTATAGAAGGCTGAAGAAAAACAAATATGGCCTTTTGGGTGGTGACGAGCTCCCCATGAGAACATGCCCCTCGTGCAGGACCTCCTCCACACGTCCCCAGGAGAGGAGAAGAGGAAGTGGAAGGAAGGAGCGCCTAGTGCAGGGCCCCAACTCCTACTCCATGGATGTGAAGAGCCCAGGAGGCTATGAAACCACCACTGTCTTGAGACATGCACCACCAGCAGGAAGGAAGGCAGGCTTACGGAAGGATGCTCCTTCAGACGGAAGCAGCACTAAAAGCACCCTGAACCAGAGTGGGTGGGAGACCACTCCAATAAACACATTTTGGATAAAACAAATACGCTACGACTGTCACCTGGCCCCCTGGCTCTTAAAAAGCCACGTATCTCTGGAGGTGGGAGACATCCCACCTGGTATCCAGGGCCTGAGAGAAGCCACCTCATTGCTCAGGGTTTGAATCTGTGCTGTTTTGCAGTAATCCTGGGTTTTGGTTTCCTGTCTCTCATGGAGTACTTTTGAACCCGTCAACTCTGCTTGCCGCTTGTAAACTAGTATTTTTGATAAATTTATAGTCCATGGAAGTATTTCTTTTCTTTTTTGAGCTTGGCTATATATTTTTATTTTTATGTATGTATGTATGTATGTATGTATGTATTTATAAAGCTTATTTATTTGAGAGAGAGAGCACACAAGCAAGTGGAGTAAGTAAGGGCGGAGAGAGAGAGAGAGAGAGAGAGAGAGAGAGAGGGAGAGAGAGAGAATCCCAAGCAGGCTCTGCATTGTCAGCACAGAGCCCGACGCGGGGCTCGAACTCACGGACCGCGAGATCGTGACCTGAGCCGAAGTCGGCCGCTCAACCGACTGAGCCACCCAGGCGCCCCAAGGGTCTCTACATCTTAATAAGGCATTCTGACTTCCAGGAACAAATTAATTAATTAATTTATTTATGTATAAGTTTATTTATTTTGAGGGAGACCAAGAGAGCACATGGGGGAAGTGCAGACAGTGGATCCCCAGCAGGCTCTGCACTGTCAGTGTGGAGCCCGATGCGAGACTCGAACTCACAAACCGTGAGATCAGGACCTGAGCCAAAACCAGGAGCCGGACGCTTAACCAACCGAGCCGCCCAGGTGCTCCACCAGGAACAATTTTAAAAGTTCACTTACGACACGCAAGTGTTCGATATGGTTCTTTCATTTTGAATTTCTATTTTTATCACCTATGTTGAAAAGCAGCATAACCACATTACACGTTATCGTCCCAACCACACCCCAAATGCCTTATGGATCTCTGGACTGTAGATTTACGGCAAGGGACGTGGACATTCTACTAAACAACTCCCAGTGTAAGCTATTTCCAGCTCACAGGTCTTGTTTATACAGATTCGGTTGGTTCTCCCAGACAGAGGTATTTATTGATGACTTTGTGCTCTGGCTCAAGGGCAGTACTGGGGCCTGGGGACAATCGAGTGCACCAGACATAGGTCAGCAGGGGCTCTGGACCTCAGTGCACACTCGCCTCATTAAACATCTGTGTAATAGCCACAACAAAGTGATAACGTGGTGGGGGTGGTGGTGATGTCCCTGCTGATGACTAGGGAAAAGATTTGAGATGATGGTTACCCCCATATCCTCTCCTTTCCATCCCACAGTCACCAAAGTATCGCTGCAACCTCTCTCCTTTGCTTCTTTGTCCCCAGGGTGCGTGTGTGGGAGTACAGACACAGGCATGTGCCCCCTCACGCTTTGTAGCTGCAGGGTATAAACTTTGCAGATGGCTGTCTTAGCTCCCCATTGTCCCGCCCGGAAGGGAGGACTCCTGTGCAGGGTTTAATATTTGGTGCTAGGAGCACAAAACGGAAGGGCATTGAGAGGGAAAGGGCTCAGGGCTCCTGTCAGGAGCCAAATCCAGACTCCAGGGGCCAGGACTGCATCCTGGTTCTGTGGGAGCCTCTAGGATCATGCACCTAGCAGGTGGCAGCTACTCAGCCCGCCCACGTGTATTCCCACCCAGAGAGTGCCACAGAATGGGGAATGCCGAGGAGACTGTGGCTCGGAGAATTTGCTCATTCGCTCATTCTGCCGGTTTCAGGTGAGAAAAGTCAGATGCATAAAGTCATTAATACCCACCCGGACACTTGTGCTGTTATGTGTAAGACAAAGGAGGGATTTTTTTCATGTTCTTCAAATCTGGGGATATGATATAAATTTCGTTTCCCATCTTGTTATATAGGAGCTCTGATAAGTGACTCTTGTCCCAATCCATGACCTTATTACAAGAATGCACCCCCATATTTTTATTTTGTTCTGTTTTATTTTATTCTATCAGAGTCCCTTTTATTTAAACACAAAAAGTCAAATGTTCATGAACGGATGAATGGGTAAACAAAATATGGTATCTCTCTCTCTCCCTATAGATATACAGATATCTCCCTTATGGATATTTATGGAACGAAATACTATTTCACCTTAAAAAGGATGGAAATCCTAGGGGTGCCTGGGTGCCTTAGGCGGTTAAGTGTCTGACTCTCGGTTTCAGCTCAGGTCACGATCTCTCATTTTGTGAGTTTGGGCCCCAGGTCGGGATCTGCACTGGCAGCACAGAGCCTGCATGGGATTCTCTCTCTCTCCCTCTCTCTCTGCCCCTCCCCTGCCAGCATTTTCTGTGTCTCTCAAAATAAATAAATAAGCTCTTAAAAAAAAAAAAAGATAAAAATCCCGTCATGTGCTATCACATGGATGAATCTTGAGGACATTACACTAAGTGAAATAGCCAGTATTTGAATAGTAAATACTAGAAGGCAAACACTGTATGATTTATATGACTTATTATATGGGGTACCTAAGAGTAGTTAAATTTAGACAAAGAAAGGGGAAGGGTGGTCGCCAGGGGGTGGGGGAGAGGGAAGAGGGGAGCTGTTGATGGATACAGAGTTTTAGTTTTACAAGATAAAAGAGTTTTGGAGATGAATGGTGGTGCCATTTGCACAAAATGGTGACTATTCTTTGCATGATTGTTATGTGGTATTTGTTGTTGTTTCAACCACACACAAAACGCAATGAGGTAATTATGACAAAGCAAGTGGGTTTTGATGGACCCCCAAAACTCTGGGGTCAGTCAGGGAGGTCTCCCCAGAAGAAGTGGCATTTAAGCCAAGACTTGAGGGATGCGAAGTTAACCATGAAAAGGGGTGGAGGGGACAGGCTGAAGAAGGCTCTAGACTGTGACCAGGTGAAGCAGGCCTTATCAAATCCCGTGTGGGTTACTACCATCAACTGGCTTCCTGTTTTCAGTCTCTTTCCACGTACACGTGGAAAGCAGATTAATTTTCTAGAACACTACCTGGATCATGGCACCCTGCCACCTTCCTGGCTAATCCTTCCAGAACGTTTCCTTTTTGCCTGCTGCATACCGCCCCTGCCTGGCCCTGCAGGCCTTCTTCTCCTGGCCCCACCCTGACCATTCGGCCTCCCTCTTCCATCGCCGCCCCCCACACGCGAACCCTACACCAGCCACGTCCCTTGGCCACGGCTCCGTGGACGCACCTCTGCTTATGGCATTTCTCCTGCCAGGAATACCCTCCCTCCCTGCCCCCCCCCCCCCCCCCCATGTCCTGGTCCCTTTTGTTCCTTCAAGCACCCCCTCAGCTCCCTTTCTGGATTCTGTAACATGTTATTTCAGTGTTTGCTTTCTTATCTTTTAACTCTGCCCCTCCGTCCCGTGAATGGAGCCTTACTCACGCGTGGGTCCCTAGTGCTGAGCGCCATGTCCTGGAGACTGACCACACTTCTCAGTGCCTAACCGTCATCCTGAGAGTGAGTCCTTACTCGGGGGCTGTGGCCCGCCCAGGGAGCTGCGGGACCCCAGGCTGCTCTGCACCAGGGGGCCACCTGCTTCCCTCGGGCCCCAAGCCGGGCTCCCGCACACTTTCATCTGTGCCTGGCATTCTGGGCATCTCCCCAGCAGGCCCTCCAGATGCTTCCCGGGGTGATCTGCCCAACAGCACGGCCCTCCCAGGCGGGCGATTCTACCCAGGGAGAAGCGAGGGCAGGAGCCAGCACAGAGGCACATTTTCGCCAAGGCCAGAGGGCACCCTCTGGGGCTGGTGTGGCGGCCAGGGGCACCGGGGGAGGCGGGGGCGGCCCTCCTGTCCTCAGAAGCCACGCCAGTGGTTCAACTAGGGAGAAATGCCACTTCCCGCAAACTGCAGATTTGCACGGTTTGCACAGTGCACCACGCGGCCAGCCGCGGCTGCGGGCGGCAGGGGAGAAGCGGGCCGGGGGAGGAGGCGCGGGGGTTGGGAAATCCACCTGGACGCCATCAGTCTTGCCAGAGTAAACAATGCTGACAGGAGTGCTTGCCGGCAGCCTGGTACAGGTTAGGGGGGGGGTCACGGAAGCGGCCTGGTGACCCGCCTGCCTTAAGGTGGAGACGCTCTGGAATCTGTCACAAAGGACAGAGCTGAAAGCTAACGCCTGGTGGAATGATCCCGTTTCCTGGCATTCCGCACAACCTGGGAGTGCACACTCTCAACATGTCTTAAATGTAAATCTGAGCTGGGATCAAATACACACATTGGAAGCCAAACAAACAGAAAGATCCACCCCCAGCGACCTCCGAGCAGGATCCACAGCCTAGTGGCACTAGCAATAAAAAATATATATATATGTATATGTATTTTTAAAAGCTGTTTCTCGGTTTTTCTTGAAGCTCGAGGGTCTAGAAAGAATTGCTGGAGTTATAAGGAGAATCTACCACCTAATTTTCTAGAACTCTCCAACACAACGGCAGAGCCTAACCCGATCGAGCAAAGGTCTTTTGTTAACATCCTAGAATACGGGAGGTGGAAATCACTCTGTTCCTCTTCCTCAGAGCCGAACCCTGCAAACACCCCCTTCTTAGTGCAAATGTGAAAGTGACAGCAGCGACACGTTTGGGATACTCAGGGGGAGAGACACTGAGTAAAGGGGTTTGGGTAGCTCATAAGGGATTTTGAATCGGAAGCACCAGCATTATCCCTCCCTTCAGCCGACAGGCACCGAGGGCCTGTTACGTGCCTCAACTGTGTCAGAGTGGGTGTGTGTGTGGGGGCATCCAGACCCTGCAAGTCACGGCCAAGGTCCTTTAGCTGAAATGACACACAAATGGTTTCTTCTGAAGAAACCCTGTAAGATGTCTGGCTAATCTGTCTTGTGACCTTGGGCAAGTCACTTTACCAGCCCGGGTCTTGTTTCTTCACCTATAAAACACAGATAGTAAAACCATGGTGCCTTCGGGGTATTCCTGGCACTAATGAAGGCTCATAAAGTGCTTTGAGATCCTTAGGATGAAAGTCTCTTCAGAACAGTAAAGCCTGATTATTACGCTTCGAACATGACATTCCCATGAAATCCCTGGTCAGGCTCGCAGCCCGCCTCTCAGTGAAGATTTAATAGCAGAGACTTGTCGTAAGTTCGTAAAGGACAGAGACCTCCATTACGGATACAAAATATGCCGCAGCGAACTAGTATATTAAGGGCTATTATCATGAATAATTAAGGCCAGGTTCTACTTACAGATTAATGAACCAAGTCTGTGTTGTGATGTAGTGGGTTTTCATTGTGGCTTCCTCAACCAGCTCATGTCATGAAACTTACTTATTCTCAGCGGATCGTCCAAGGTTGCACGGATTAGCAGGTTTATCCCACAATATAGGCTGGCAAAGTAAACTTCTGAAGGATACTTACATGCCCACTGTAAGAAATAAACCCAATTAGAGGTCTCTTAGTGCAGATGAAGAAGGTTCATTAATGATAATGAAGGGCTGACCTACCCCGGGCCCCTAAGTTTGTAATTAATCTTGTACAGGCCTTGCAGCTTGACTATATTGAAGAATATCAAAGTCATGTACGTCACTCCAGGCTAACACACACGCACGTGGAAAGGAGAACTCAGGCTCCTGCGCACTTTGGACAAGGTAATGTTACGTCTGATGACGCATTCACTTGAGAAGGTAGAGCCTTATTAATTACATCAAATAAAAGCCTTTAGATAACTCTCGGAGTTTGAATATAAAAATCCGTAATTTCTGGGGCGCCTGGGTGGCTCAGTCGGTTAAGCACCCGACTTCAGCTCAGGTCATGATCTCGCTGTTTGTGGGTTTGAGCCCCGCATCGGGCTCTGTGCTGACAGCTCGGAGCCTGGAGCCTGCTGCGGATTCTGGGTCTCCCTCTCTCTCTGCCCCTCCCCTGCTCGCACTCTGTCTCTCAAAAAATAAATAAATACTTTAAAAAATCCATAATTTCTGAATTCAACAGCATTAAGGAAGGGATGTCCAGGGTAAGGGGTAGAGTGTGGATTTTAAACGACCTGGCAAAGAGGAATTATGGACAGTAATGTGAATGTACTGATTAGTGGCATGACGTAGGCTAGAACTGTCCCAAGACGAGTTAAAGCAAATATTTAAAGTATTAGTGTTTATATCATGTGCTCCTTTTCTCTGATTGCCATCTTCTCCTGTGATTTGTAAAATCATGCTGCTATTGGAATTAGCCAGCGGAAAGTAATTAGCAACATCAGTGTGCCTGTGACTGCATACAGTGAGAGAGAAAACGAGATTACTTTCTGCTGGAGATAAGGCTCACTTTTAGAATTCTGGAATGTTATTTGAGAAGGAAAGGAGCTGGGTCACAGAAGAGGATGTTACGGCAGGGAGCTCTGTCTTTGCAGCTGGGGGACTCACCTGCAGCCCACCTGGATGGGCCCAACACTGAAACACATAGTTGACGCCATTCGGAACCATTAGGTTTCTAGATAAGCAGGGTAAACTAACTTTCAAGGGAATCTGGAATTCTTTTCCTGACTCAAAGCCGAGTTTTCCAAAAATGCTGGGCAGTGGTATGCCTTTGTGCCTTTGCTCGGCAAGGACCTCCACCCACTCCCCTCCTCCTCTGCCGGGGAGACTCCTACTCGTCCTTCCAGATGCAGGTCTAAATATCTCTTGCTCTGCCCAAGCCTTCCTTGGTGTTTGCAGATAGAAATATACGCGTCCCTCTTGCTGCTGTCTCATACTCCGCTTCCGCGTATGTCTTCTTCGCGCAACTATCCTATTGCAAGGACTTCAGCGCTGATTTCCCCCTCGAGGCCTGAGCCTTCAAGTGCCGGGGCCACCTCTTAATCACCTTTGTTGTGGATCTAGCAACAGCAGTGACAAGACAGAGTGCCTGGTGCCTAATACGAGTCCACTGATTCTAAATGCCAATGTTTACAAACCAACATGGCACAGGCTGACCCAATCAGAGTGAATTCTGGCTGTCACCAGTTGTTAGGACTGTTCTGGAATACAGCCCTCCACAGACTGCATAGCAGACACTGGATGGTTATTAAGATAAGTTCAGCTGCGGCCAGAGTTACAAAGCAGGGCTTTTACAGCACCAGGGCTGGGTGTCACCATTCTCCCACCGGTGATGGGAGAGCAATGCCTTCTCCACGGTGTTATCAATCCGAGATGAGAAATCAAAGGAGAAAGTGCTTCGTGCCTAATACGGACTGATTGGTTCCGAACGTGTCTGTGCTTAAGTCGCCAAGTATTAAGTCGCTCTAGAAGAGTGGCCCTAAATTCATCATTTCGAAAGAGATCGTTATCTTCCTAGTCGTGAGGGATCCTTTGGGGAGTCTGGCCTGGACCCCTTTCAGAGAAGGTCAGATTCAAGGGTCTGGGTGAGGTCGGTGGTTCTATGACCAGGAGGCCCAGCCCTAGGTAAAGGAGACCAGTCAATCTGGGGATAAGCAGTGCCTGGTGGAAAATGCCCTGGGTCAGAGCTCTCCAGCCACTCTGCTTCCCCAAGAGCGGCGGTTCTCAAATTTTGCTGCACGTTAGAATCACCTGGGAAGTGTTAGAAACTGCCCTCCAGGCTGTTCTCCAGGTAAATTAAATCAGAATCTCTAGGGGGGTGGGGGTGGGGCCCAAATACGGGTATTTTCCAAAGCCCGCTTGCATTATTCCAACGGGCAGCCAAGGTTGAGAACTGGAGTCCAGGGCATCATGGCCACAGAGGCCTGGCAGTCCAGGTGACAAGCCTGTGTAAGACAATTGGGAGCAGTGAGGACCGCGGTAAACTGGAAGGCACACGTCCTGTTTGCAGATTTTCCACTTTTAGAAAACAAACACGCCACTGAAGCCAACGAAACACAGCTGTGGGCCGGGTTTGGCCCATGGGATACGGGTCTGCAAACCCCACCTGTGCTAACATTGCCTGCGAGGCCGCGGAAGTTTCTCAGAATATGTCAAAGCCGGGCCTCAGGAAGCCGTCGGCTGTGTACTTCCCAAGGATTTCCCCTACGTTCCCCTCTCTTTTTCCCCAAGCGGTGTCTCCCCAGATGCTGTTGTTAATTGGCTTTTATTTATTTTACCTGCGTTTACATTTCAGGCGCCTAGAAAACGTATTCTTAAATGCCGCCGCAGCGCATGCCTGTGGAGGTTCAATTCCATCCTGGCAGAAAACGGATTCCCTCTGATTCCTGCTGACACAGCTCTAGCGGGTCAGCCAGTCCCGGTTCCGCTGTTTCAAGGGGAGGAAGCAGATCAGGCCGGCAGGCTGTTCCTTCAGTAGAACAGTCAGGTGTCTGCAGGACGGGGCTCCTTTTCAGGACCAGCCTGGCCACGTGGGGCATTTCTCTTCTGGAAGAGAACGGGATTGGGCCACACTCGCAGGAGCGCGTTGACATTTTTATTTCAAAGCCCTCGGTCCAAGCTCCACTGGGTTCCTTTACGTTCTCCGGGTTCAGAAGTCGTTGACTAAACTGGGTGTGGCCTGGACAAGGCTGAACGAGTCCTATCACGTCTTCCTCCCAGCTCATCCCCACCCGTTATTAGTAAGTACTTCCCTTACTACGCCGAGGCCCTGATGGCGGCCAGCCTCGGTGGGGTGGCTGGGACACAGCCCTTCCCAGGAGGTTTGGCCCTTCTGCACATCGGCAGATTCCATGCCTTCAGCAGGTCTCCGTAGACGCCACAGAGCGAACGGACCACGCTAGCTTCCCGTGTGGAATGTCCGAATCTCCTTTCAGAACCGTCCCCGCTTTGCACGGAGTTGCCATCCCTCTGTCAGCTCTGCCGTTTAACGCCTTTCACAAATGAACTCGCTCAGGTCAAGGACTGTAAAGAAAAACAAACGTCACTTTACCGTAATGATAATTGCATAAGAATAAACCAGCACACGCGGAACAAATGAATGAACGACGGCCTCACCCTAGCCCGTATTTATTGCAGACCCGTAGCGGACAGGTTTCACGGGGAAAGAGGAAGACAGCGTGTGATTCTCTTCTGCGTGTCACTGAGCAGTTTTGAGCCTCTGCTCTGTGTCCGTCCCTCTGTTAGAACTGGGGGGACAGAGACGAACTAGGAAGCGCCTGCCCTCAGGTAGCTCCCCGCAGAGAGGGGTGATCTAAGCGCACCAGCCAGCGAGCCCAGTGCTCTAACAAAGGGGTGTACAGAAGTTCCTCCAGAAGGAAGTGACTAACTCTGCCTTGGGGCACAGGGAATGTCTTGCAGAAGCTGGGACATCAGGGCTGGGTCTCAGAGGCACGCCCTTTCCCAGCATGAGCCCGACTCCAAGTTGGGGACAATGTCTGCCCTCGAGGGAAAGTCGAAGTTGGGCCCCGTGCCTGGTTCCCCAGCTCCCGTGTCCCAGATGCCTTCGCAGGGGCGGACAGGGCAGACACAGCCTTTAAAGGCCAGTCCCCTCCCCCTCTCCCATCACCCATTTCCCTCACCTACCCTCCTCACCCACCACTTGGGGGACAATGAACTCCAGTGAAGAGGGAGGGCATTGGGGGTTGATGACTCACAAATAAAATGGCAGAAAGCTGGGAATGAAAGCTGGTATGCAGTATGCCCAGGTGTGTGTTGGGGGGGGGGCTGGTGGGAGAGACCCAGATTGGGGTCCTTTATCACTGAAATTGTTTGGAATTGTTGGTGCATGGAGATGATAAAAAATAGACAGACTTTGTGTCAACCATCCTTCAAAAACAGACAAATGAGCAGGTCTAGTTCTGTTATTGTTTTGAATTTCTCTAGAGACAACGTGCTCCCTTATTCCATGCACTCCAGGTGGACTCCTCCCATGCTCCCGGCCCCATTTGTCATGGAATAAAATAACTTCCTGAAAATTCAGAAAAAAAAACTGAAAATTCAAGAGCACTGCCCACGCCTCGGGATTTCAAACAGGATCCGGCTCTTGATGTGCCCGGCATGTCACAGCCGGCAGGAGGGACCCGGGACGTGACTTACAAGTCCTGAACCCCCTGAGGACAAGGTGTTATGAGGATCCATCAGGCCAACAGCCCAATGGTTGCCCCCCCCCTCCATCTTGAACCCATGGGGCAACGGGATTGGGGAGCAGGGAAGGACCTAGGGGGTCCAAGGAACCCTGCCTCTCCGGGATCCAGAGTGGGTGGATGTGCAATGATGCAAAATGTGTCTATGATTACTCTGATCCTCTCTGGAAGAGACATCAGAGCCTCGTGGGGAGGTAAAGAAACTTTCCCAAATGACAGCAGCAAGAAGTTTGTTTGGACCCAGAAGTATAAACTTACTGGTTTTTTTTCAATATTAAAAAACATTTTTTAATGTTCATTTTTGAGAGAGAGAGAGAGACAGCGAGCGAGCAGGGGAGAGGCAGAGAGAGAGGGAGACACAACATCCGAAGCAGGCTCCAGGCTCTGAGCTGTCAGCGCGGAGCCCGATGTGGGGCTCGAACCCACCAACGGTGAGATCGAGGTCTGAGCCAAAGTCAGACGCTCACCCGACTGAGCCCCCCTTCCCCCCGGGGCCCCTGGATGTATAAAGCTATTGTTAAAAAGTCTTATAAAAGACTCTACAGGCAGAATGTTTAGATTTGAACACTGTGAGCTTGGGCAAGTTACCTCATCTCTGGGTGCCTCAGGTTCTCATTCTAACATGGGGATAATAATAGTACCTAGAGCATTGGGTTGCTGGGAAGATTAAATGAATTAATATGTGGAAAACACTTGGCTCGGAACCTGGCAAGTAGGAAGTGTTGAACGACGGTAACCATTCTCGCTAGTGAAGGTGACACCCACTAAGGTGTTCAAGTCTGATGTCCTTACCTTCCCAGTGATCTGGGGTCTCTGACTTCTCTCCCACAGGAAACATTTAGGGAAATAAAGATTTCTCCCAGAACACAGGATACTCTTCAAGAAGCGCCGTCTCCCTGAAGTTAGCACCTCTGGTGAGCAGAATCCTGTACTATCGTGGTAGGAATCCGGCAGAAAGAGAGGGGCCCCTAAGGCATCTCTGCCTCATCCTTCAGTGGACGCATTGCCCCTGGTTTCCATTTCCTGTCCATCGGAGTGTCATCGGAGAGAATGGAGTGTCCCCCTCAATTGTACATTACATCGCTTTCAAAAGTGAAAATTGTTTCCTTATTACACGAGCACTGCAAAGCGCTTGCAGAAAAAAACAGCTTGAAAGAAAAAAACCCCCCATCTATGCTCCTCACCTAGACACCTTCTGGAACGCCAGGTGTATGACTTTCTGGGTCTTCTACATCACATACACAGCGTAAAAAAAAAACCCCAAAACGTTGGCTCAGTACATATATAATTTTGTAACCTGTATTTTCCATTTGAGAGTATATCATGCGCATTTTTCCATGGCAGTAAATATTAATTCTACAACAACATTTTTTAATGGCTGAAGAGCATTTCATGTAACAGTCTTTCGATACAACTCTTACTGTTTCACGCACAGCTCCTTTCTGATTTTGAAATCTTTTGTTTTTTAATGTTTATGCATTTTTTGAGAGAGAAAGAGAAACAGAGCGTGAGCAGGGGAGGGACAGAGAGAGAGGGAGACACAGAATCTGAAGTAGGGTCCAGGCTCTTAGCTGTCAGCACAGAGCCTGACGTGGGGCTCGAACTCACAAACAGTGAGATCGTGACCTGAGCCAAATTTGGACGCTTAGCCGACTGAGCCACCCAGGTGCCCCTGGTTATATTTTAAAACTGAGATCTAGACCATATAATTCACCATTTTAAAATGCAGAATTCAGTTGGGTTTTAGTATCTTTACAAGGTCACGTGACTATCACCGCTGTCTAATTTTTAATTTTTTTTTTAACCTTTATTTATTTTTGAGACAGAGAGAGACAGAGCATGAACGGGGGAGGGTCAGAGAGAGGGAGACACAGAATCCAAAACAGGCTCCAGGCTCTGAGCTATCAGCACAGAGCCCGACGAGGGGCTCGAACTCACGGACCGTGAGATCATGACCCGAGCCGAAGTCGGCCGCTCAACCGACTGAGCCACCCAGGCGCCCCATCTGCTGTCTAATTTCTAAACGTTTTCATCACCACCCCGCGATAGAAACGCTGTTCCCATTACTCTGCTTTCCTCCTTCTCCCAACCCTCGAAAACCGTGAATCTGCTTTTCGTCTCTGTGGATTTGCCTGTCTGTGGATATTTCGTAGAAATGAAACCATACGCTATGTGGCCTTTTGTGTCTGACTCCTTTCATTCAGCGTCATGTTCCCAAGGTTCATCTATGTGCTAGGATGAATCAGTATTTTGTTCCTTTTTTATAGTTTTCATCGTACAGATATGCATTTTCTTCATCCATTCATCAGTTATTGTAATTTTATAACACGTTTTCTAGTACCTCAGTGGTTCTTATAGTCCTCAGGCACTCAGCATCACCTGGGAACTTGTTCAAAATGCCAATTTTCAGGTCTCACCCAGACCCACTGGAATTATAGCCCCTTGGGGGTGGGGCTTCGCAAACTGTTTTAGCAAGTTTTTCACGTGATTCTGACGCCTACCTGTTTGAGAACCACCAGCATACCTTATTACACTTCTTAAACACTTTCTTGGCTTTTCTGGGTGTATTAATTGCTCTGGCCAAAGTCACTAGCGTTTTGGAACATATATCCAGGTTCACCTTTCATAAGCTGTTAAAGTTCCAAAATCTTTCATCCATGCTTCTTTCATTGTTAGGGTCAATAGTTACCTGATACTTAAATTTTCCTCTCCTCTGTTTCTCTTGTTTCTAAATCCAGTCTGGGGTATTAGATCCAGATTATTATATATTTTTTCGAAATGTAGATTGTCTTCAAGAAAAAGATGTTCACCTTTGTATTCGATTGTGTGTTATTTAGAAGATCATCTGTTTTAGCTGGTGTTGGGGGCCCACTGTAATTTCTCTGTTCTTGGGCTCTTTCTTTGATACTCTGAGTTGCTATTGAGCACAAAAACTACAATTCCCAGAATGCACTGCGACCAGGGTTCTTATGTCTCCATTGCCTCACTTGTGGAGACCACATCTCAGGAGAGCCAGTATGTGTCACCCATTTGCCTGCCTTCTCTGTGTAGAGAAAGTTATACTGGGTGGGGTGGGGTGGGGCAGGCATAGTGCCCAAAAGGCAGAAGGCTAGTGGCCTGGTTTTCTGGCAATGATAAGGAAGCTACAGATATCATCCTTTCTTTTCTTCTTCTGTTGGTCTCTGTTTTGAGACCGGAAACAAGATCATTCCACGAACTAAAAACAACAGTACGTTTATAACATTTTTGCTCTGTCCACCTTATTGTTTAGTATCAGTTTCTCCAAGATTCTGTCTGTTTCTTGAAGCAAGGGTGTCTTCGTTTTCAGCAATGAGAATTAAAAAAGATATACTTCCCTATGTTTTCATGGGCACGTTGAGAGAGATTGGTTGGATATGGCGGCCACACGCTTGTTTGAAATAGGGCAGCACATTCACCTCAGAGTCTGTGTCTCAGGTTCACTTTGGTTTAAAAAAAAAAAATCACATTTGGACTGAAAGGGAAAGAGATAGTACAAAATGAAAAGAAGTCTTTGGACTCCCAGAATTCTATTGGTGAGAAGCAAGCAAAATTATGCAGCTGCAAACACAGGTCACCTTTCATGGAAAAGGAAGAAAAACTCAGACGTGGAAATGAGAGCCATGAGAATCACTCCTGAGCAGATA
Source organism: Panthera uncia (assembly GCF_023721935.1). Classification (NCBI taxonomy): domain Eukaryota; kingdom Metazoa; phylum Chordata; class Mammalia; order Carnivora; family Felidae; genus Panthera; species Panthera uncia. The sequence continues at coordinate 3,069,429 of NW_026057583.1, forward strand.
TGGGACTGAATCCTAGACAAGGAACTTCCAACATTTGCCCAGCTGGATTTCAGGACTGCTACCAGCCAGTGGCTTTGGTGTACCTCCTGGTTTCTTACCCCCTTTTGAACAGGTGCATCTATGGTGGCTACTCTGTGCCTGTCCTGTCATCATATGTTTGGGGGGGGGGTTTGGTGCAGGTAACGTGTATCTTTAGTTCATAGTGAGGGGAAGTGTATGTAAGGAGCTGCACTCAAAGAACTCTGCCCAAGGAGCTTCAGCTGCCTCTGAACTTGATTCAGATAATGAGATTCTGGGCTTTGAGCTGATGTTCAAATGGGTGAGAATTCTGGTGGCCTTGGAAGGGGATGACTGAGTTTTTACATATGGGAAGGATGTAAATAATTTGTGGTTTGGAGGGGGACTCTGATGGTTTTAAAGATATATCCACAAGAGGATATACTGTGATACTTCTCCTTCAAGAGGTGGACTTTAATTCCCCTCCCCTTGAGTGTGGGCTGGACTTAATGACTTGTTTCTGATGAACAGATATGGTAGGAAAGATGATGTGGGACTTCTGAGACTAAGTGATAAGAAACACTGAGGCTGTTCCTTCCGCTCCGTCTCACCGGCTCTGGAGGACGCCAGCCGCCATACTGTGAGGACACTCAAGCAGTCCACTGGAGAGATTCACATGGTGAGGAACTTAGGCCTCCTTCCCACAGGCATAAGTCATACTGGACGTGAATCCTACAGACTTAGGTAAGCCTTCAGGTGACGGCAGCCCCTGCCAACAGCTTGCTGCAACCTCCTGAGAGAATCTGAGTAGGACTGCCTGGCTAAATTGTTCCTCGACTTCTGACCTACAGAAGCTCGGAGATAATAAATGTCTGCTCTTTAAAACCACTAAGGTGGGGCGCCTGGGTGGCGCAGTCGGTTAAGCGTCCGACTTCAGCCAGGTCACGATCTCGCGGTCCGTGAGTTCGAGCCCCGCATCAGGCTCTGGGCTGATGGCTCGGAGCCTGGAGCCTGTTTCCGATTCTGTGTCTCCCTCTCTCTCTGCCCCTCCCCGTTCATGCTCTGTCTCTCTCTGTCCCAAAAATAAATAAAAAACGTTGAAAAAAAAAAAAAAAAAAATAAAACCACTAAGGTTTTTTTTTGGGGGGGGGGGCGGTAATTCGTTACACAGCAATAGATAACTAACACACTACACTGTAGCAGAGCTTGAATCCTGATACCTTTTGATTCTTGACATGGAAAGAAGGATCCAGGCCAAGAGCTCTCCAGGGACAGTACATGTAGCAGAGAAAGGTACCCGTGTCATAGGCATAAAACTCAATAAATCTCTGTACAAACTGAAAACCTGTGCAATCAGCACCTAACTCAAGAAGTGGTTTATTGTCAGCACCCTGGAGCCACATCTCATGTCCCCTTCCAGTCCTTATGCTCCCAAGGGAAGTTACTATCTTGACCTCTAACAGCAAAGACAAGTGTTGCCTGTTACTGTACCTAACATACATGAAATTATATATTTTTTTTGTCTGACTCCTTTTACTCAACATCGTGTTAATGAGATATGCCCAAATCGTTGTCTATAGTTGTGGATTGCTCATTATAATCGCCTTGTAGTATTCTATCGTGTGAAATCCTACAGTGTATTATCCATTCTGTTTGTGATGGGCATCTGGATGGTTTCCAGTCTTTGGCTATTATAAATAGTCCAACTATGAACATGTAAAGATAGGTTTTATGATGGATATGTCTAAAGATTGACAAGTAGATAGGCAGATGACTTTCCATATCTTAATTTTTGGATACGCAAAAGAGGAAACTGAAGGTTGTCATAATCGGAATCCGTGTTCCCAAAAGCTAGTTTGAATTACTTCTGAATCACAAAAGGGTTTCCATTGGGACCGTTCATTCCTGCACATTCACGCTGCCTACCGTGTGCAACACTCTTGATAATGCTGTGTGTCAATGATACCTTAATTAAAAAAAGAGCTCTTGGGGGAGAGCCTGGTCCTACTCTCCAGGAGTTTTCTACGTGGCACAGATTAAGGGGATTGGGCAAGGAGCCACGTGGCTGCAGGGCAGGGCAGAACTCCGTAAAAGCCACAGAGATACTTTAATGAAGGGAGTCAGGGAGATTAAGGGGGGCTTCTTGGAGTGTGGGTCTTGGATAATAGACATAATTAGATACTCAGAGTTGGGGATGGGGTGGATGAAAGGACATTTCAGGGGGAGGAAACGGGAGGAGAAGAGTCACAGAAGTTGACATTATTTATAGATCACCCACCTCATTAAAAATGATTTGAAGAATCTCAAGGGTGGGAAACATATCTTCATTCCAGTGCCCGCCTCCCCCCTCCGCTCCCCCCCTCCGCTTCTCCGTCATTAAAATGCACGCAAGCCATTTTGTTTCCTCCTGTAAAGAAACCTTAAATCAGATGCAGCTTCCTTTTGAACCAAAGCTTACTTTATCAGAGATGGGTAGGTCTGAAAGATGCCAAGTTCATCCGTTCGTCCACTGAACATCGCTTGCGTGTCTGAGTCACGGTCCCCGGCCACCGGGGGTGCAGGTGGGTAAGGGATGGCTCCAGACAAAGCAATCCCCAGCCACGCAGTGGCTGTAAAATAACTAAGCAGCAAATTCCTGGCCAGGCCTTGCCACAGGGAGCTCGCTGAAATGGATGATGGTATCTGCACGGTGGGGGAGACATTCTTCCCTTCACCGAAAAAAAAAAAAAAAACAACCCAACCCTCTTGGCTGCAGTGGCGGTCAGAGAGGCAGACTGCTGAATGGAACGAGCTTCTGGACAAGGTGTGCATGGCACAAAGATAAGGCACTGCTAGAGCTGTGCAGGGGCGTCCGCACTGTGTGTGCAGAACTCACGGCGTGTGCCATTGCCAGCGGGGGAGGGCTACCCGGAGCCATGTGAATTGTGTTCACGACGATGTGCTTCCTGCGCGAGCTCTGAGCGGCCGTGGGTGCAGAGACCCAGCCATCGCTATTGATACGGGAACAACAACCAGGAAGGGGGGACCTCCCCGTCTAATCTGTGTTGAAGACGGCACAGGACGTGGAAAAGGACACCGGGCTGACGTAAGTCCCAGACGAGGACCAAAGAAGGGGTTCAAACAGTGTGTGAGAGGCCTTTCCACACAGAGCTGAGGGCCTCAGCGTGCAGAAGCGGACGCGGACGTCGGAGCCCCGATGTGGTAGGGCATCGCGTTACAGTAACACACGCACGCACACACCTGGCGATGGTTCCGGAAGCTGTGCATGGCGCATTTTATACGATAAATTCAATTCTCAGTAACGTGAGGTGCCTGGATGAGACCAGCCCAAGACGCAAAAAGACCAAACACAGTATAATTCTTCATACTGTCTTTAAAGTCCTGAAAAAAAGCCTTCTCGGTATATTTCCGGACAAGGTGGACTGCACCCCAGCGACTAGAGTCCATCGTGCGGAAGGGCTTGGCCGCACGGGCTGCTCCGGCCAGACAGTGAGGGTCCCATGATTCGGGTGTTCTCCCTGGGGAATGTCTTCTAGTTCTGCCTCAAGACCGGCTCTCAAAACACTGTTGAGTCCGTGCAAAGTCGTTGTGCTGGCAATCGGCATAAACTAGACAGCGAACTTGGCCACCAAGAGGGAAAAGTCCACCCTCCTCACGTGGAAAGCACTCTATCGCCCTCCTACCTGGGGTTTTCAAAGTTATCCGCCGAGCCCCACCTCGCCCAAGCCCTGTGAGCCAGGGAGCGGTGACCCATCAGACGTGCCCTCGGCTCGGAGCGCTCTCGGAAGGAACCTCTTCTCGGGGGGCTGTTGAAGGGCCTCCTGTCATCGGCGTGGCCAAACGCCGAGGGGGGCCCTTGGGGGAGCGTGAGGGAATGCAACTCCTCACACTAGAGTTAGAGAAGCTAAGGGAGGCGCTCGTTCAAGAACCCACATTCCCAGTGGGCCTCCCCCACCCCCCACCCCTGCTCTAAGCAAAACAGCTGTGCGTTTAGGCTTTCTTATAATCGGCCTGCATGGTGCAGATGGGGAGCAGAGGGCAGAGATGCTGTGGCCTGTCCAGGTCCCGCTGACGGTCAGTGTCGTACCCAGGCAGAAACAGCCCTTGTTCTGGACTCCTTCTCCAAGATCCTTGATCCTTCCATTAGCACCTCCGCTGTCTTGCGCCCAGAGCCCCCTTCTCCTGCTTCCCCCCCAAACCTAACTGAAAACCCCTCCAAGCGGTTGCCCTCAAATCTAAAAATAAAACCCTCCAGGAAAGCTGTGTCTGTGTTGCCGAGGCCGGTCCACCCCAGGTCAGGTCCTCGTGGCTGTGGCTGCTTCTGGCAGAGGACGACGGGTCAGGCGAATGGACACGTCCACCCCGCCTAATGACAACGGCTGCTGAACTGAGATACGGGGTTCTGGAATACTCAGAAGGGCTTAATCCTCTCTCCTGCGGCCTTTTCTCCTGGTATTTCCTGAGGACAGTTTGAGTCCTGCAGCGACTTGCTTTGGGTCTGACTAAGCGTTTTCTCTGGAGAGGAGCAAGCTACAACGAGGGCCTCATTCCTGGACGGGAGCAAGGCCCAGGAGAGGCCCAGCGAGGAAGAGAGCCGGGGCTCTGGGCCTGCGGCCTGGCTGTCCTTCGCAGAGGGGAGAACGTGTGTAGCGTGTGGCTCTACATTCGCAAGGGCAGGAGCTTAGCTGCAAGATCCCCTTGGTTTTTTCTGAAACGAGAGCAAACCGCGAATTCTCCCCCAGGGCCAAAGACAAAGTTTTCCTCCGGGAGCACTTCCTCCTCCATTGTGGAACATCGGGTCCAGGAGGACCCCTGTGTGCGGTGACACACGGGCGGCACAAAAATCCTTTGATCTGAGCCTCGACTCGGCCCTCCCGGGCACCTTTGTGGCAATTTACAAAACTGCTGTCGTTTGCGTGTGCTGAGATGTCTGTTAAGCGGCAAGACCCCGAAAAGAAAAGGGCCCTTTTCACTACTCCGTGGTGACAGAGAGACCGGAACAGGGGGGACCTTCACGGGGGGGGGTGGTGGTGACAGGGAGGGGTACAAGGGAACCTTCTGGAGAGCTGGAAAGGTCCTAAACCCTCGGCCTCCATGGTGGCACTGTGGGGCACGTGCATGCGTGAAAATTAAAAAGTCACCACGGTGTATGCTTCAGATCTGTGCCTTTTGGTCGGTGTAAGTTATGCCTCAACGCAAAAGAGAAATTCAACTTTTAAACGCCGTCTTCATTGCTTGGATACGCCGGTAGTTTGGGGAGGGGACTTTTATGTCCAAAAGCTAAAACATGCGTAACTGCCATATTTCAAGCCATCCCTGGGCTCCCTCCTACGATACCTTCTGTGCCCAAGCTCTTGCCTCATGAAACATGACCGACTTTCAAGGGTCAAAGATGATTTTTCCCCATCTGTCACTCTTGTCCGTGGCGAATGTGGACATGTCACTTGGAATGTAGCACGGAGGCCCTGACGAGATTGGAAAAGCATGTGGAGATAAAAACCATCCTGGGATGAATCCAGACACTTCCTGCCACTCTCCAGATGTCACGGAGCTGGGAGCCACCCTCCCGGGGGGGAGGTGATTCAGCCCGCCCCGGCCAGATGTGTAGGAAGCCGCCTCGGCCCCGCATGCTAACACTGTCCTGATTGTGCAGAGCATATGTGTTCGGTCAAGAGTGAAAAAATGCAGGCAGGGGCACACGCCAGGAGTCTTTCGAGCACGGCCCACCAGTCAGCCTACAGCGCGAGGCCCCGATCCGTCCAGTCAGCAGATGTGTGTCACCGGGACGCAGGCTGAGGCTGGTCAGACGGTAACAGAGCTCAGTGACCTCATGCACACACTCAGCCCTTCCTGAGAACCTCACGCTGCAGTTGTCATGCCGTGGGACGCGTGTCAGCTTGATTCCGAGGCTGCCTGCCACATCCACGCTCGAACGGCACCGAGTGGCAGAAACGCCCTTTCCTGTACCCAGCAGCGTGCCGGGGACTTCCACCGGCGGGCGGACGGGACCAGCACCCCCGGGTGCCCCAGCGCGGACTGCTAACTCCGGGTCACTTTGAGCCATCTCGAATGCAGCCGCATGCAGGCTGTTTGGGGGAAAAAAGTCCCATCGCCAGGTTCTCTCTCCCTCCTGGTCTGGCCGGGGGCCCAGGCTGCCCACGACACTCCTGCCCTGGTCCCCCTGCAAGCCTTCAGGGCTCCCACCGGCCCGGCCCGTCTACAGCCCGCCCTGAATGTGGAGTTTCTCCAAATGTTCTACACTCACTGAGAAAGCCTTTGCGAGAGCCCTGTCTGCTCTCACGAAAGAGGGTTAAACGTGTGTGCACTCTCGCACAGGCACACGTGTGCATACACACACACACACACACACACACACACACACACACATTCCTCGGGAAGAAACAGGGAACCACATACGATGTCACTCAGAAAGAGGTGGACAAAGGGCAAGGCCAGAGACACTCTGGACGAAGCCAGAAGGCCTCGTCAGGAAAGCCTCTGTGTGCCCACAACCCCTCAGTTGGCCAGCAGCGGGGGATACTGTTCCGAAACAGAAGTCACGGTATGTAGTCCTCGTGGGCGAATATGGCTGGGCAGATGTAGAAACATTTCTCAACGCCTGTTCCCACCAACTGCTTAGAAACCAGGTCTTGGAGAGATCTGCACCCGCCCCCCCACGGCTTTCACCCGCAGACCTCCCAGCCTCTGAGGAATTCACGGCCGGCACAGAAGGACTCTGTTCCCGGGGCATCCATAGTCCTCGTGGGCTGTCATTTTTGGCAAAGGCACACACCTGTTCTCTTTCCACCCAGACACCAGGAAAGCCAAAAGGACTTCAATCATCACGTCAGCTCATCCAAAAACTATTGCCTTCCTGTCCACACAAAGATCTCCCTTTACAATCATGGCTCTGGTTGCTGAAAAGCTGACCCTCAGGACGGCAAGGCCAGAGGGCCCCCCTCGTCCACAGCACACCCCCTTCCTGCAGGGAAGTGTACCCTTCGGGACTGTGCAGGCCGACCTATCTGCCAGGCCCCGTTTCAGTTCCAGGCACCGAAAGCGGTTGCTGAAAAGCTGACGGAACATCACGCCTGTGGGGTGGATCCCCTCCCCTCGCAGAGAGAATTCTCCGGGAAAAGCAATGGTCGTGATAATACATACCTGTGGCTCATCACCAGTCATTTACTTGGCTTTAGAATTTGTTTTTGTGCTTACGTTGGAATACGGGTCTGCCCGAGGCTGTGGGAATTCACAGCACTTTAGATAAACTCCGTGTCCTTCCCCTTAAAGACCTGGCTCAGGCAGAAGCAGACTGGGCCAGTCTGCTGTGCTGCCTCCCTGCTCAGAACCAGACATCACGACGACCTCCCGAGGCCATCTTTGGCTGTCATTGTGTTCCAGGAGGTGACAAGCCTTCCCTGTCCCGCCACCTGCCTCTGTGCTCCCAGGTCACCGCCTCCCTCTGACATCTAGTCTCCTAAAAAGCTTCTCACATAATGGCAGGGACTTAAGCGGGCCACCCTGGGCATTTCTGCTTATTTGCTGAACACGGTTTAGATGGCTCATTGCCTTTAGGGAAAAGGACTAGAGAGGCGAATAGCGAGCAGGAAATTATGGGGGAGAAGAATATCGTGTCTAGAATGTGAGCGTCCCGAGGGCAGGGGGTTTTTTCTGTGGCCGCTTCTCCAGCACCTAAAACAGCACTAGCAACATCACAGAGAGTCAACAGACATCTGTCAAGCCAATGAGAAGGATCAAGGACTTCCCATCTCTAGAAATTCTGTGACATTGTTCTCTTCAAAACCACGAGCAAATGAGCCCCGGGAAAACTCCAGACAAAAATCCCCTCAAAGCATTAACTCCTGATTTTCTGGGGAAATGGTAAAGCAGCTCTACTCGGGTTTACTTGCGCCATTCAGCACACATTTCTCACCCCCAGTCCCGTGCCAAGGACGGGGCCCAGAGGTGTGGGGCTGGAGCTCTAGGAAGGCCGGCAGCCCCCCTCCCCACCCCTCCCCGCCCCCGCCCTGCACCGGCCGACAGACGGGGCCTGGTGATCCCGCACCACACGGTGTGCTGAGTGCTTCTCAGTGCTGGAGACGGGCTCTGGCGGCCAGGGAGGGAGTGACTAACTTCTCACTTTGCCCGGGGGCCTTGGGGAAGGCTGGGACTTGAAGCCTCAACAGGAGTTCACATGCCTGGCAAGGGGCAGAGAGAGAGGGAAGGAGTCCAAATTCTCATCTTGGACCATGGTTCCATCAGATTGCACATTTACCAGAGTCGCTGACAAGGAGCCAAACGGACAAGCAAAGGTTGGCTCTTCTCTCCTCTTCTCGCTTCTCCGGAGAGGGATGCTAATAATGAACAACGGTGGCCCAGAGGCAGGTGAGGGTGAGGAAGACACGGGGAGAACGGGCCGCCTGGACAGCCAGCCCCTCGGAGTCACTGGGCCCCGGCCGTGTGTGAGGTTCGCCACGCAGACGGGGGTCTGAGAGCCACATGGCTTCCCCATCAGGCTGGGCCCTCGGAGGTCCCCGCCATGCCTTGCACCTGCCTGGCACCTTGCAGAGAGCCGGCCGCCGGGGGGTGGCTGCTGCTGCATCGGGACGACGGACAACAGGACAGACAGGCAGTCCCGAGACAAAGGGCGCTCTCAGGAGAGTGAGTGCTGCTGAAAACCTGCTGCCCGTTAATTGCCGGGGAGTGAAGGATGCCAAGGTATCTTAATTCAAATCTTACCTCACCGTCCCAGGGACCTTTTGTTGCTGTAAGTAAGGATGGTCCTCGGTTCCAAGAAGAAAATTAAAGGCTGCTCCCGAGATGAGCACAGTCATTTGGATGAAAGAAAACACACAGTTGCATTTAGAGATCAGATCTCAACAAGACGGGGCACCACCTCCCGCCCAGGGAGGACCGGGCCACAGGAGGCAAAACTGGAACTCATGCGAGAATCCTTTGCCCCTATTACAGCACCTCTCGCCGGGGATCTTGACACACATTTCAGGCGCTAATTAGTTCTTGTGGCTATTGCCACGGGTGCATATTACACATGCCCATTTTCCTGATGGGAAAACTGACAAGGACATGGACGGGAGAGACGTTCTTGGAAGGAAACCATCCTACGTCTGCTTAACCGGGTTTGCCCAGGGAGAGCTGTGGCCTTGTCGCTTTGGCCTGGGGGCACTGTTTGCTGCCGAGCTCAGAGGCTCTGCCCTCCTGGGTCTGGTGCCACCATCTGTCCCCGAATTGGGAATAAAAATGGCAAAGGCTTATTCTGGAAGCCGAATGCTCACGGGAGTGCTGCCTGCGAAGAATAATGCCGTGGCGAAGGGCATGACCTCCGGAGCCAGCTTCCGTGGGTTTTTCTTTTTCTTCTTCTCCTCCTTTTTCTTTTTCCTAGCTTCCGTGGGTTTAAACTCAGGCTCTGGCACTTACCAGCTACGTGACGTTGCTAAGTTTCTCCAGTAAGAAACCAGGCCCAGGTTTCCTCAGCTGGAACACAGCCTTGATGGCAATAATAATTCTTTTCTCACAGGATCCATGAGCCTTCACGGAGTATTTGTGGAGGTTTTGAAACAATACCTGAGCCACAGAAAAAGTTAAGCATTGGGTTGACACGTATGGAGTCACCGACATCTTGAGCACAAGAGCCCCAGCTCCAAGCCACGGCTCATTCTAATTTAATAACAGAGAAAGGGTTTTATTTAAATATCACTTACAAAACAATTAGATTTCTCGTATTTTCATATCTCATTGGTATTCTATTAGTTACTGCCAATTTATTACTGTATTTATAATATTGGTTTGTAGTATGCTTTTTTAAATGTTTTTTGTTCACTCACTTATTCAAATACACTTTAAACTAAAAAAAATTTTTTTTAATGTCTATTTACTTTTTGAGAGAGAGAGAGAGAGAGAGAGAGTGAGTGGGCGAGGGGCAGAGAGAGAGGGAGTCACAGAATCCGAAGCAGGCTCCAGGCTCTGAGCTGTCAGCACAGACCCCGATGCGGGGCTCGAACTCACGGACCGCGAGATCATGATGTGAGCCGAAGTAGGACGCTCAACCGGCTGAGCCACCCAGGCTCCCCCAAATATACTTCAAAAGCAATGTGTAATACCCCCCCTTTTATTTTATATTCATAATAATGCATCACAGGACGGTATTGGGTATCATGTGCCTGAATTGGTAAGCCAAGCTGCAGGTAGGAAATGAAGGGATCAAGGTGCCTGCATTCTAGGTTAGAGAACCATGGCCTGGGGTTGCTGGGGGAAACACTGTGGCAGGAAGTGTGAGCATCACCCCCACTTCCCCAGCCGCAACCCCCCAACAATGCCTATAGAGACCGCCAGGCCAGGTGTGCCCGGGGAGCGGGGAATGGAGAAACTTCTGTCTTTGAAGCGGGGGAAGGAGGCTCGGGGAAGCCTCTGTCACACTGGTGGGGTGGGGGTTCGGTGCACTCCTGGCTCACGCAGGGACCAATGGGCGCCCTGACCCAGCCTGTCACCGCGGTGCCCGGGGTGTGTAGGAGCAACGCTGGGGGCAGCTGCGTGTTGGGAGCCGTGGGTGGAGACCGGGGGTGGGACCCACCCCCCCCCCATCTGTTGGCCCCTGATCTGAGTTTCCATCCCAGCTGGAACATGAGATTGATTCTACATGCGCCCACGGGTCTAAGAGTTGGCCTGCTGAGGGTATGTGTGTTTGGGAGCCCGTGACCACACTGAGGGGAGCATCAGATCTGCACCAGGATGCTGTGAGCTGGCCAGGAAGATACAGGCCCAAAATCTAAAGGGACCATCGATGGGGGGCTGCCCGGAAGGGAGGCCTTCTCTGGGGCCTCCTGAAGGCACCACCGGCCAGCATCAAGGCCATGTAGAGTACAGTATTGCTGGGTGGGAATGACGTCCCCCTTGCTGGGCCAAGGGAGACGATAGCTGTCTTCCACTTCTTCCTCTAGGCCCCAACACCGGCTTTGTCGTGGAAAGCCAGAATGAGAACGAAGGAGGATGAGAGAGATCACCAGAACAGCCAGCAGACATAACCACCGGCCCTGCAGAAGGAGAGGAACTCTGGGCTGGGTATAATAATAGCCAAACTTACACAATGTTTCCTTTGCAAGCTTGGCACTCTTCTTTGAGAGCTTTAATTGTAGCGACTCACTTACCCCTGGCAGTACCCCTTCCTGAGAGGCAGGTACCATCATCATCCCCATTTAACAGATGAGGAAACTAGGGGGCACAGAGAGGTGAAGTAACTTGCCCAAGGCGCTCAGCTCGTTAAGTGCAGAGTTGGATTCAACCCTGGCAGCTGGCTCCAGACTCTGTAGTTTTTCACTGAACAACACTGAATCTTAAAAAATAAATAAGACCGTTGGAAGCAATCACAACCAAAAAAAGAGGATGAACCAAAAACAGCCAAGAAGTTATAGACCTGGAATGACATACCATCATGGCTGCTACTCCCCAACAGGAAAGGAGGGTTTGACAGAACATGCCTAATGGCGAGCTTTAGATAAATAAAACAATTCCTTGTTTACTCACCCCCGTGAGTTGAGATTCCCTGATAAACTGCCTTCCCACAGCCTTCTCTGTTCCTTCCTGCAGGCCTGTGAGGCAGGCACTGCCAGTATTCTCACTTTACAGACAGGGAGACCAAGGTTCAGAGGGGTTAAATGCTCCCAGGGTCACCCAGCTACAAGGTGGGTGTTTGAAACTAGTTCTTACTGGCTTTAGAACCTGAGCTCTGGGGAGCCTGGGTGGCTCAGTCGGTTGAGTGTCTGCCTGTTAATTTTGGCTCAGGTCACGATCCCAGGGTCATGAGATGGAGCCCGGCGTCAAGCCCTGCACTGACCATGGAGCCTGCCTGGGATTCTCTCTCTCTCTGCCCCTCTCCCTGGCTCGTGTGCTCTCTCTCTCTCTCTCTCTCTCTCAAATTAAAACAAAACAAAACCAAACCTGGGCTTTGAACGTCTTTGGTGCTGTGGAGGATACCAACATGAAGCCAATGTGGATGGTGCCATGTTTCCGGTCTAGTTATGTGAGGGAGAAGGCACAGACAGGTGGTGAGAGTGACACGCGGGGCATCCGGTTGGGCCGAGGGAAAAGAAACTCCAACTGGCACTTCCCCAAAGGACTCAGAAATGACAGGACTAAGGACACTGTGGGACAGTGCCAGTGATGGCTGACATTTTGAGCCCTTTACACTAGATACATATGGCTTCACGGTGACCTGAGGACAGAGGGAGTGTCCACCCCATGCTGTGCATGAAAACCCAAGGCTCAGTGGTGCACCCAAGGTCACACAGGCAGAGGCAGGCCCAGCGGAAGTCAGGCCACTGCAGTTTCCCTGACTTGACCATCCACAGGGACTGGAGGCAGAGGAGACCCTGTTATTCCCACCATGCGGGGCGGGCGGTGCTGGACCTCTCTCTGGCCGAACCTCTCTCTGGAGCTCGTACCTGTACGTGCAATGACCCGTTGGACGTCCTCCACCCGGATGCCCCCTGCAGCTGCCTTCCGCCCACCACACCTGACACATCAACTCATCTTCCTCCCAAACTATTTTTTCATTTTCCCATTTTCTCGTTGACCTGGTCAACAAATGCTCTCCTCTTCAGGCTCTGGAGGAAACAGCGAACATCTCTGCGGCCAGCAATACTTTCCGCCTGGTGGCCTTAGCCACGAACATGGAGACGTTCCTGCACACCCCACCCGCCAACCCTCCCCAGCCAATTATTCACAAGTTCTTGTACTGCTCCTACGAGATGTCTCTGCAATCCATCCATACCTCCCCAGCCTCAGTCACCCTCTCCCTCCCCAGGCAATTTCCACCGGGTTATGCAGCACTTGTTTTCTTGTTTGGGTTTCTGGAGCTTTGTCACAGCACTCTTGCCCCCCCCCAGGGTTTCACACATCCTGTTCCCTCTGGCAGAACACTCCTCTGACTTCTTCACCTGGCTGATACCCGTGTGTTCGTCTGATTTCGGTTTAAACGTCTCCTTCTCAGGGAGTCTTCCTGGACCCCGTGTATTGGCTGTCCAAGTACCCTGTATATTTCCTATCCTGCCGGCCATCACTCATTAATGTGTTAACTTATTCAGCACATCTTCTCTGTAAAGACCGTTGTCCTGTCCACCAGGGGATCCTTAATGATGGAATGAACGTATGAATGACCGGATCAATGAGTGGATGGGTGAAGGCCCAGGCTCGTTAAGATCCATGGCAACGTCAGGACAGAGGAAGGATCTCTGGGGGCTCCGGCAGGGAATCTGGGGGGAGGGGCAGAAATGCCAGGTGAGAATGGAGAAGTAAGCAGGAGCTGGAATAGGGTGGTCCTTGTCAAGGGTTTGAACATCATCTTGCAGACAGGAGCGTTCTGTTCACCGGAATAGATCCTCGCTCTGGAGACAGATCTGCCTTCCTCGTAGGCAACACTTCCGCCAAAATTACCATCTGTGGACTCACAGGGTGCCTTATCCACCGTCGTGGTATTTCACGCGGCATGGTTTCTGAACAAGAAACTCACTTCATAGCGAATGAAGTATGGTAATGGCTCACGCTCATGAAATTCACTGGTTTTGTCACGTCCCCCACCATCCTGAGGTGGCTGGGAGACAGTGAAAAGGCCTTTCTAAGACTCGGGTAGAGCATCAGCATGGTGGCAGTACCTTGGAGGCTGTGGGCCAGGTTCTCCAGAAGGCTGTATAGCCTCTGAATCAGTGTGCAACATATGGTGGTGTTTCTCCCCTGGCCAGGATTCACGGGTCCAGGAAGCAAGGGATGGAAATACGAAAGGCACCATTTACCCAAGCATCACTACTATGGCTCAGACCCTTCGCAAATGAAGGGTCGAGTCTTTCCACCAGATAAAAAACCATGACCGACAGAGGTGCTTGCAAAGGCATATGCAATGGGTAGAGGAAGAAGGTGTTATATATAACTACCAGCTATGACCATGTAACCAGTGACAGAAATGAGTATTTCTTTCTTATTCTGTTATGAATAGGAGTGTGTATCATGTAACATAAGATGGATATATTGACTGTATAGGATAGTATTTAAGTATTTACAATTTTTCCCAGTCTTATTCAGATATAATTGACATAAAACATTGTGTAAGTTAAGTCTTGCTAACTTTACATCACAGTATTTAAGATATAAGATATCAAGAAGAAGAGTAAACATCAGTCAAAGAGTTTGTGCCCTCTTCTGGGGAAAGGGTTAGTTCTTTTTTTATGTTTATTTATTTTTGAGAGCAAGTGGGGGAGGGGCAGAGAGAGGGGGGGCAGAGGAAGTGGGCTTTATGCTGATAGGAGTGAGCCTGATGTGGGGCTTGAACTCACCAACAGCGAAATAATGACCTGAAACCGACTGAGTCACCCAGGTGCCCCCAAGGGTTAGTGTGATTTTGGTTGTATGAAGGATAGTTATATTATGATAGGCATAAGTGTGACCTTGCTATTGTCTTTATTCAGAGATTATTTTTTAAATTCTTTTAAGTTTATTTATTTACTTTTGAGAGAGAGAGAGCAAAGGAGGGGCAGAGAGAGGGAGGGAGAGAAGGAGAGACAGAGAGAGAGATTAAGTAGGGTTTAATGAGATGTGTATGCCAAGTTGACAAGGGGTTAATTTCATGTGTCAGTTAGGCTGGGTCATGGTGCCATGGTATTTTTTCAGACATCATTCTGGATGGTTCTGTGAGGATGTTTCTGGATGAGAGTAATGGTTGAATCAGTGGGCTTTGAGTGAAACGTATTTCCCTCTATGATGTGGGTGGACCTCATCCATAGATGAAAAAACATCCTTTTTGTTGAAAGCCTCAACAAAACAAAGACTAGTCTCCCCTGAGCAAGAAGTAATTCTGCCAGCGGATGGACTTTTGGACTTGAACTATAGCAGTGGCTCTTCCTTGAGTCTCCGGCCTGCTGGCCAACCCTGCAGATTTTGGACGTGTTGGCCTCCATAATTGTGTGAGCCAATTCCCTAAAATCTCTCTCTCTCCCTCTCTCTCTCTCTCTCTCTCTCTCTCTCTCTCTCTCTCTCTCTCTCTATATATATATATATATATATATATAAACACATACACATCTTCTGTGTCTCTGGAGAACCTTGACTTATACAGTTGTCCCTTCAGACTGTGGGACAAGCTGATCCTCTCCGCACCTACTTGACTCATCATTCTCAATCCCTCAATCTGTCCACATAAGTCCCAACAAAGTACCTTCGGGAGCCCCTTGTCCATGGGGCCAGCTCTAGTGACCGAGTCCCTGCTGCTTCCTGCATGAACAGAAGATGTGTCCTGATGTGTAGCCCAGGTAGGCTCCTCCCTAAGAGATCACCTGGACCGTCACTGTCAGTTCTCAGATGGGGAAACTGAGGCCCAGAAGAGGAGACTTATCCAAGGTCACAAGTCAATGACATGCAAAGCTAAGTGAATTACGTGTTAGAAGCAAAACCTCCTTGCCAGGTTCTTGCTCTAGGGCAGGTGACATGAATACATCATACTGCTCATCTGTTTTATCTCAGTTTATTTATTGTTTCCTTCAGAACAGGCCCCCTACACAGAAAAGCACAGAGCTAGACAGGAGCGAGTCCAGTCCTTTGCACTCAAAAGGTGAGATTTTAAACTAGTCAAGGGATGGTTACTGATCGAAAATACTTCACTGTCTCAGCACAGTAAACACTTAGATTAACAGTGTGATAATGGGTTGTAATTCATAATGTCACAAGGTGGTTAACAAGAACTTGGAAACATAATCCATGACAAGTGCTCTTTAAATGGTTGTAAATCTAAACTGGGTTTCCTTTTGTGTTCTAATTGCAGGGGTGTTCAAAGTTAGTCACACAGCACAGTAAAGATTTAATGCCACTTAAAAATATACATACATACATACAAAATACATACAAAAAATTAAATACATACATAGAAAATGTATACATACAGAAATACATACAAAAAATTAAAAGGTTGTACTGACATTTTAATTGATGATAGTGGAAGTTTCTCTTAAATATTATTTAATAATAATATTGAACAAAGAATATTAAAAGATACGGGTGCCTGGGTGGCTCAGTCGGTTAAGTGTACAATGTCGGCTCAGGTCATGATCTTGTGATTCATGAGTTCGGGCCCTGCGTGGGGCTCTGTGCTGACAGCTCGGAGCCTGGAGCCTGCTTCGGATTCTGTGTCTCCCTCTCTTTCTACACCACCCCTGCTTGCACTTGGTCTCTGTCTTTCAAAAAGGAATAAACATTAAGAAAACTTAAAATAAATATTAAAAAATAATAAAAAATTATTTAAGTTTCTCTTAAATATTTTCAGGCACAGCCACCTTACAGTTGAGGTCCAGGTAAGAGCCTCTCTTGAGAGTATCAGGCTCTTGTACTGAATAATTCTGGAGATTTTCTATTTTCCCTAAAATCTAACTGCAGAAATTCTGTGTTTACCAGACAGGATATGCTGTGAGAACTGCATTGAATATTTGATCAAGTCAGGGTTAATGAGATAAAACAAAAACTTACCTATGTCAGGTTCCACCTTAGAATAGGACAAAAGCTGTTAAAATCTTCCAGTAGTCCTACCATTTTTATTGCTATTGAAAATGTTTTAAATTTTAGCATTTTTATTATATATCTTTCGATTAAGAGGTATCTTTGTTGAGAATTTTCATGCCTGTGGGGACTGTAGTGATGTACCCTTTTTCATTCCCAATATTGGTTATTTGTGCCTTTTCTCTTTTCTCCTTGATGAATATTGCCGAGGGTTTATCGGTTTTGTTGTTCTTTGTGCGGACTCAACTTTGGGCTCCACTGGCACTCTCAACTGTCCTTCAAATCCTTATTTTACTAATTTGTGCTCTTATCTGAATTCTTTCCATAATTTAGTTCTCCAGCTTCCCACAACAAATACTCAAATAACTGACCTCCTGCTCTCCTAATAGGTGCATGTAAAGCTATAAATTCCCTTCTGAACCTAGCATTAGTGGCATCCCATGCACTGTGATGTCAGATGTGACTTATCATTTAATTCAAAATATTTTACAATTGCTATTGCTATTTCTTCTCTGACCTATGGGTCATTTAGAAGTATACTACTTAATTTCCAAACATTTAGGGGATTAAAAAAATTTTTTTTAACATTTATTTTTGAGAGACCGAGAGAGAGCATGAGTGGGGAAGGAACAGAGAGAGAGGGAGACACAGAATCCGAAGCAGGCCCCAGCCTCTGAGCTGTCAGCACAGAGCCCCATGCGGGGCTCAAACTCACAGACTGTGAGATCAGGATATGAACCGAAGTCGGTTAGCTTAACGAATTGAGTCACCCAGGTGCCCCATATCTGGGGGATTTTTTTAAAAGCTATATTTGTGTTACTGATGTATAGGTACTTTTACTGTGATCTTACAACATATCCCGTATAATTTAAAAACTTTGAAATTTGTTGAGAGTTAATTTTTGACCCAATAGAATATGGTCAGTTTTGGTAAATGTTCCCAGGTATACTTAAAAAAGAGTGTGCCCTCTGCATGTAATAGGTAATGTGTACATTGTGTTGTGTTGTGTATAACAAGATCAACTTTGTCCAATTCTTTCCACATCATATCTTCTGTCCGCTCATCATCAGTTACTACCAGAAGCATGTTGATATCCCTTACCACGAGGCAAAGCTGGGCTGGCTTTAGGGCTGGTGAGTGCTGGTCTATCCCTGGCTCTTCCTTATTCCTAGAGCTCCAGTCCTCCAGGAGCCCCGGATGAAAGCCTGGATGCTGACCACAGCCTGTCCTCCTTAGTGGGCCCCGAACATTTGTTCCTGGCCAGCCCCGTGAGGCTGCTAAAGGTTCTGCTCAGCTTCCCAGCTGCCCTGCCCCAGCTTTCTGCTCTGCTCACAGCTCCCTGGCGGCTGCCTTCCAGGTGACAGATGCCTCATGGGGGAAAAGTGTGCTTGCTTCTCTTCTCACCAGGATCCTGCCCCACCTCCACTCCACCCCCCATGCCACCCCCCAGCTCGGCTGCCTGCATAGCTCTTGGGTGACTCCAGAGAGGTTGTATTTTCTTAGTATTTATCCGGCTGATGTCGATGGAAGGTCGGTGGGCAACAAGATATCTGCCATTGCTGGAAGGAGACCTCCTTTTTCAGAGAGTTTTTATCTTTTGGAAACAAATATGAGGATATGAGATTCAAAAGATTAAGAGGAAGCTGACCCCACGTGGAAAACAGTGCCATCTTGACATGGTTCAACTAAGAGCCTAAATCTCGGGTGTGATAACTGATAACTGATTTTTCGCTTTGGGTTCCTCCTCCCCCGTTTTCTTCATTACGGAACGAATAGTAACAAAGAAAAGCAATCAATCACCCACAATCTCATGCTCCCAACACGCTGCTATTTTAATTCTTATTTTTGAGTGTGTATGCTTGTAATCTGTACTTGTGCATAAATTCTACCTAGTGTCCTAACCTATATATTTTTTCACTCAACATCACTTCATAAAGATACCGTAGCAGCTCATGCAATCCTAACTTTGATAGCTATGTACTCAAGCTGAGTTGCTTTAAGTGTTTTTTTTTTTTTAATGTTTATTTATTTTTGAGAGACAGACAGAGTGTGAGCAGGGGAGGGGCAGAGAGAGAGGGAGACACGGAATCCAGGCTCTGAGCTGTCAGCCCAGAACCTGATGTGGCGCTCGAACTCACGAACCATGAGATCACGACCTGAGCCGAAGTTGGTGCTTAACGGACTGAGCCACCCAGGCGCCCCTCAAATGGCTTTCTTTGAAAATCCACGCTATTTTATTTACCAAGGTGTTTATTTTTTTTTCTTCGCATAGTTAAATCTGTCAATATGTTTCCCTGGTGATTTCTTTGATTACAGAGAAACCAAACCCTAGCTGGCCCCTTGCATTTGCTGAGGATGTACTTTAGAGCCCCCCCAACCCAACTTTACAAGAAATTCTACGGGTATTGCACTAGTCCCCTCCTAGTATAATAAGGAAGAAACAGGTGTAGGTGCACAGAGGAGACAAGGGTGGAGACAGGCTCTTGCCAGGGACGGGCTTGCCCTCCAGGCAGGAGGGCAGGGATGGTAAATATTCTTCGCACACAGCTACTCATGCTAATCCAGTTGTGATGACGATGTAACAGAGGCGTCAAGAAAGTAGCTGGGAAACAGTGGAAGAAGTTAGGGGAAAACAAGGTGAGTGTTTTGCTTTCTTATGGTCCTTCACACCTGGAGGAATCAGGGCAGATTTAGCTGAGAAGGTGAGTGAAGTAGGAATGGTCAGTAGAGAAATAGAGGGGATTCTAGGCAGATAAGGAGCTCATGCCAGGACACGGAAGCCTGTGAATACATCAAGGAGCTTATGGTAAGTCCAGGAGCGGCGAGCGAGGTGCACTTCACACCCAAGGCCAACGTGGGAAAGTGGTGGCCAACGCGGCCACAAGGATAGGCTGAAGCCTCTCTTACTTCTTTGCCCATCAAAATTCCTCTTCTCCAGGTGCTGACATCAGCAGGGATTGACTGCAATGAGGTTTGACGCTAAGGGCTTTTGAATTGTCATCCAGATTAATCTAATTGGTGGAGAGCATATGGAAAATGTTTTCTTGAGCAGGGCACTTCCTGTACCTATTCCAGACGACCATCCCCTCCTCTCTGGGGGAAACCATTCCTACCCTTTCCTTTGCAATTTGGACTCAGGAAAAATAAATATTTATTGCTTAAAGTTGGCACAGGGAGCCATGGACATTTTCATCTGTCGGCTAATGAGAATTTCCGAGTCACTCTTTATGAAGAGACCCGGAATTAAATATTAACCCAGATCACTGTTTTCAAGAACTCAACCATACGCCTATCTACACCATTACACTGGATTGGGTGGTCACAGAGAAGTCCTTCGGTTACTCTTGGCAACTCTAAATCAGCATTAGGATAGTAGAACACAATTTTTTTGTTTGTTCTTCAAGGAGAAAAACTGGAAAGAAAAGGACACCACAGTTTTCACCCTACTGACGAACTTCTGTCGTGCTTAATTCTCGCTTCTTTCCTGTTGGCATTGTACGACGTGTGTCTCCATTCTCCCTCCCTGTGTCCTGGCAGACGTCACCGGTTGATCTTGAGGACTTTCCAGCTGAGCCACAGTGTGGCCTCAGACGCTTCACAACCTTACTCCCAAACATCACAGTCGTCGGATGCTAGGTGTTTGTGACATGAAACTTATGTGCTACCCTAGCATCGTCTGTGCTCTCTGACACAGGGAACCGGTACACTTAGAACACGAGTCGCCAGCTCTGTGACATGCATGCGTCATACCCCGGTTCTGGCTACATTCATAATTTTATTTTCCCTCTCATTCTCTGACCACAGAAGAGTCTCCTAACATCCACGTGACAGAAACATCGACGGCAAAACAGCCAGGTTGGGAACTTCTACACCAGCAATGAATCACCCACATAGCAATCTCTTCTAAATCCCAGGAGAATTAATTCTAAACAAGAACACGAAGAAACCAGTCTCTTTCCCAAAATATTACTAGCGGTGAGATTCCCTGAAAAGACTTTTTTTTTTTTTTAAGTGTAAATGATGGTAAAGAGATGGCCCTGAAACAGCCCCAACTTTCTGGCACAGAAGGCTTTTCTTCATACAGCTTCTGTCTGAACTCACACCAGACTATTTACATTACAAAAACAGTGCATATGTGTTTACTGTAAAAACAGCCACAAAATATAAAGTAAAATGCAAAAGTCCCCACTCTCCTTTCCAATTCCCTAAGGGTAATTACTGTTCAAAGATCTTTACGGCAGTCTTCTATGCACATATAAATATACCCCTATGTGTACTGAGAACAGTTTTTTTTATTTAAAAAATTTTTTTAAAATATTTTTTTAACATTTATTTATTTTTGATATGGAGACAGAGTGCGAGCAGGGGAAGGGCAGAGAGCGAGGGAGACACAGAATCTGAAGCAGGCTCCAGGCTCCGAGCTGTCAGCACAGAGCCCGATACGGGGCTCGAAATGTGAGATCATGACCTGAGCCGAAGTTGGACGCTTAACCAACTGAGCCACCCAGGCGCCCTGAACAGTTTGTTGTTTTTTTTTTTCCCAACAAGAATGAGAATATATCATATATTATTCTGAAATTTGCTTTATTTCCTCCACATGATCAATATGTGTGTGTATAGAAACATATTTTTCCACGTCAATATTTATATCTTCCCCACTCTTTGAATAGCTGAATAGTTTTCCATATATAGATGTACCACAATTACTGAACTACTCAGTAACGACTGGACTTTCACACTATTGCATATTGTGTTGTAAGACCAGCTTTATGTACTTGAGTGTAAATACTTTTCTACTTATGTGATCGTTTCTATAGGACAGATAACCAGAAATGACATTTCTGGATCTCAGGATACATGGCAGAAGGTTTCATGAGAATGTGCCCTCCACTTTTACTACCACTAGATATTATCAGTCTTTTTGATCTTTGCCAAAATAGTAATCTTTAAAGAAAAATCTTTACATTTCCCTGATCACTAGCGAGGTTAAACATTTCTCCACACATTTATTAGCCATCTGTATTTCTTCTGTTTCTACCCGTTTTACGTGCTTTGCCCATTCTTCTATGAGGTTGTCTTTTTATTGTTTTGAGTGTGCTTCACTGTGTTGAGCCCAGGGGTTCTGGGTCACAGCTGCCTGGTGGAATCCCCTAGGACACTTCTCGATCCAAGTCCCACTTGAGGAATATTCTTTTTTTTTTTCTTAAAAAAATTTTTTTTGATGTTTATTTTTGAGACACAGAGACAGAGTGTGAGTGGGGGAGGGGCAGAGACAGAGGGAGACACAGAATCTGAAGCAGGCTCCAGGCTTTGGGCTGTCAGCACAGAGCCGGATGTGGGGCTCAAACTCACAAACCACGAGATCATGACCTGAGCCAAAGTTAGACCTCAACCGACTGAGCCAGCCAGGTGCCCCTGGAATATTCTGATTCTAATGGGTTGTGGTGAAGTCCAGGCTTCCCAGGTGAGTCTGAAATGCAGTCAGGGCTGAGAGTCACTGGCCCAAGGTGTGGCCACAGCAGTGGGTGGTTTAGGCATGGAGTTCAAGGTCACAGGAAACAAGAGGTCAAGGCACTGACAGGCCAGAATGTTGTGTGTGGGGTTGGAAGTCTGCTCTGTTGAGGTACCACAGCACAGTACCACAGACTGGGTGACTTAAACAATTGTGGAGGCCCAGGTCTGAGATTCACACTTCTGGAGGCCAAGGTCTGAGATTCACACTCCCAGGGGCCGAAGGTCCGAGATTCACACTCCTGGAGGCTGAAGGTCCAAGATTCACACTCCTGGAGGCCGAAGGTCTGAGATTCACACTCCTGGAGGCCAAGGTCCGAGATTCACACTCCCGGAGGCCAAGGTCCGAGATTCACACTCCTGGAGGCTGAAGGTCTGTGATTCACACTCCTGGAGGCTGAAGGTCCGAGATTCACACTTCCGGAGGCCAAGGTCCAAATTCACACTCCTGGAGGCCAAGGTCCGAGATTCACACTCCTGGAG
Organism: Panthera uncia; assembly: GCF_023721935.1. Classification (NCBI taxonomy): domain Eukaryota; kingdom Metazoa; phylum Chordata; class Mammalia; order Carnivora; family Felidae; genus Panthera; species Panthera uncia. Next base: position 3,091,968 of record NW_026057583.1, read on the forward strand.
GCCGAAGGTCTGTGATTCACACTCCTGGAGGCCAAGGTCCGAAATTCACACTTCCAGAGGCCAAGGTTCGAGATTCACACTCCTGGAAGCCAAGGCTCAAGATTCACACCTCCGAAGACCGAAGGTCCGAGATTCACACTCCTGGAGGCTGAAGGTCCGAGATTCACACTCCTGGAGGCCAAGGTCCGAGATTCACACTCCTGGAGGCTGAAGGTCCAAGATTCACACTTCCGGAGGCTGAAGGTCTGAGATTCACACTCCTGGAGGCCAAGATCCGAGATTCACACTTCCGGAGGCCAAGGTCCAAATTCACACTCCTGGAGGCCAAGGTCCGAGATTCACACTCCTGGAGGCCAAGATCCGAGATTCACACTTCCGGAGGCCAAGGTCCAAATTCACACTCCTGGAGGACAAGGTCCGAGATTCACACTTCTGGAGGCCAAGGTCCAAGATTCACACTCCTGGAGGCTGAAGGTCTGTGATTCACACTCCTGGAGGCCAAGGTCCGAAATTCACACTTCCAGAGGCCAAGGTTCGAGATTCACACTCCTGGAGGCCAAGGCTCAAGATTCACACCTCCGAAGACCGAAGGTCCGAGATTCACACTCCCGGAGGCCGAAGGTCCAAGATTCACACTCCTGGAGGCTGAAGGTCTGAGATTCACACTTCCGGAGGTCAAGGTCTGAGAGTCACACTCCTGGAGGCCAAGGCTCAAGATTCATACCTCCAAAGGCCGAAAGTCCGAGATTCACACTCCTGGAGGCCAAGGTCTGAGATTCACACTCCCGGAGGCCGAAGGTCCGAGATTCACACTCCCGG
>NW_026057583.1:3093186-3093406 GCF_023721935.1 Panthera uncia
GTCCGAGATTCACACTCCCGGAGGCCAAGGTCCGAGATTCACACTCCTGGAGGCCGAAGGTCTGAGATTCACACTCCTGGAGGCCAAGGTTGGAGATTCACACTCCTGGGGGCCAAAAGTCTGAGATTCACACTCCTGGAGGCCAAGGTCCGAGATTCACACTCCTGGAGGCCAAGGTCCGAGATTCACACTCCCGGAGGCCGAAGGTCCGAGATTCACA
>NW_026057583.1:3093416-3186198 GCF_023721935.1 Panthera uncia
CCGAGATTCACACTCCCGGAGGCCGAAGGTCCGAGATTCACACTCCCAGAGGCCAAGGTCTGAGATTCACACTCCCGGAGGCCGAAGGTCTGAGATTCACACTCCTGGAGGCCAAGGTTGGAGATTCACACTCCTGGGGGCCAAAAGTCTGAGATTCACACTCCTGGAGGCCGAAGGTCCGAGATTCACACTCCTGGAGGCCAAGATCTGGCGGGGCTCAGCATCTGGTGAAAGGTCTCCTTCCCGCTTGCAGACTGCTGCCTTCCTGTTGAGCCCACACAAGGTGGGGAGAGAGCTCTGTTTCTCTTTTCCTTCTTCCAGAAGGCAAATTTCAAAGGAGGGGGCTGCATCCTCACAATCTCATCTAAACCTACTCACCTCCCAAAGGCCCCGCCCCCACACACCATCACACTGGGCTTCAGCGCACACCTTTGGGGGGGACACAGACATTCAGTCCATCGCAGGGCATGGCGGTGTCCGTTAGTGCATTACTTACGTTACTTTGAGTTTACTGTCTCTTTTTTGTGAGACTCGTTAAGTTTTCTACGTCAGCGGTCTGGTCTTTGCGTCCTTATTCCCTACATCCCCTCCGTTGCAACGCGCTTCTGTTCCCACAGTCACGCCGAGACGAAGTTCAGGTGGCAGCCAGTTTGGAAGGTCTCGTTCTTCAGCGTTTACCCCCACGTTCAGATAAATAAAAATGCTGGTGAGTGGAGATTAGTGGGTAAAAACGCTCTTGTACTGTTTATTCTCAGCCACCCTCAGTAGACCTAGACGGTACCTAATTTTGAGGAGAGTTCTGGGGGGCAGAGGGACGTAGGAGCGACCAGGTTTGGCCTGGAGGTAGGAACACATGCCTGCAGCCACGTGGAATCCTTACAGCTGATACGTGGTTTCAGTTTGATCAAAAACGCCCTCAGGGGCACCTGGGTGGTGGAATCAGTCAAGCGTCCAACTTCAGCTCAGGTCAGGGTCTCACAGTTCGTGAGTTCGGGCCCCGCGTCAGGCTCTGCGCTGACGGCTCAGAGCCTGGAGCCTGCTTCAGATTCTGTGTCTCCTTCTCTCTCTGCCCCTCCCCCACTCATGCTCTGTCTCTTTCTCTCTCAGTAAACAGAAAAAAAAAAAAAAAAAAAAAAAAAAGCCCTCAGCTGAAGGCAAGAAGGCCAATAGCAGTGAAAATAAAAGGGAAAGTCAACAGGGAGATGTGAGATGCTTGCTACACAGGAAGTCAGGAGGGTGGTCCCAGACTGGCCCCGTCCCTAACTGCTCCCACTGGTAACAGAAGGGGCTAGAGGGATCTCCAGGGTCTCTCCCAGGCCTACGTGCCTTTGGCCTGGAAAACCACATCCGTCGCAACTCTGCATTTGGAATCCAGTTGTGCCGTGATACAGGCTATAATGAGATTTGCACGGTACCTTCTCCTCACTTTACAGGGCTTTCTCCGAATGAAATCCTTCAGTCGAGAGGAAAGAATTGGGATGATGTGGCCTAATGACATCCAATGACATCTTTCCATCTGTCCGTGGTCCTAGCAGGTGCAATGTTTGGCAAGTACTGGCCGCTTGGTATGGGGCCATTTTATCGCATGGTGGTGTTGAAAGTGAAGAGGAGTGGCTTTCAAATATGAATATTAAAATGTTTATAACACGTACATGTAGGTCTATTTTTAGAAAATTTAAAGGAAAAGAGGGTTTTGTGGCACCAAAATTTTTTCCCGATTTCCTTGCCTGCCTTCCTTCTATGCACAAATCCGTGAGTGTCTTCTATGTGCCAGCAGGGTGACTAATCCCCCCAGGTTTCCCTGGACAGTCCCCGTGTTAACACCACATCCCACGAACACCCTCCTTCTCAAACAAATGGGGCAGCTGTTCAGGCACTCTACAAGGCACCGGGTATCTAGCGGTAAAGGGACAAAACCCGAGCAACCATGATTGGTCCTATATCCCAGCCATTGTTTCAAGATAAAATCTGTACGAGGGAGAGAAATCACCAGAAATCACCTTGCACCAGACCACTTACTTTCCCACGGAGAGCTCCTAAGCTCTACCTCCAAAAGGCGGATCTCTTGTATTTGGCCACGGTAGCATGAAAACACCGAGATTATGAAGGAATAATGAACACATGTGGAGTCGTCCCTGGGCACCGACACGGCCAGGTCCCATATAAACTCAACATCTATTCAAGACCGCGTTAACGACTCACGGCCAACTTTACTGCGTTCTTTCATCTTTTTCCTCAACGAACAGTTTAATAACGATACCGCTGGCCATGTCTGTACAGGGCGTTAACTTATAAGGAGTTTTATAGAGAGATGTGTGATAGATACACACAGGTACCGTGCAGCTTGGAGAACTGGGCACAGTGAACACACTGGGGTGACCCTTTGAAAGCAGGTGCACCTACGTCATCTCATTCACCTGTCACAGCCACCCTGCAGGCAGGCAAGACAGATACTATTATTTCTGGTCCACGACCGAGCCACCTGAACTTGGTGCAGGGTCTCCCTGCTGGGATTTGACCCCTGGTCTCCTGATTCTTGCTGTCAACCCATGGTCTCCGTTTCCTGTGTTGGATAATATATATGCGGCAGAAAGAAAGAGGGAGAGGAAAGACGGAGAGACCTTACCAAATCACATTTCTGGGCAATGGGGCCCCAAGGGGAATAACCGCTCATTTGCTTTCAGGAAAGAGAAAATTCAGATATTCAGCACAATCGGACTTAACATTAAGACCTCTTTCCTTAAGTCTCACCAGAGTCTATAAACAATAATTTGTCCTCAAATGTTCCCAGGGTGGGACCGACACGGAACGGGCACACGCGGAGCCTGTCTTCGGTGTGAGGATGACAGTGGACACAAAAAGATTAAGGACGCACGGGGACTCCTTGGGGACGCGGAAACTCGTAGGGGACACATCACCCAAATGGCTGCGTCTCAAGAGTGGCGAGGGCAGCTCCATCAAAGTGGGCTAGCGGGTGAGCTGGGCCTGGGAGGCATTTAGTTTGAGAAGGGGCCGGGGGCGGGGGGAGTGGTTCAGGAGACAGGCCCTGGGTGGGTGAAGGCCGGGGAAGAGAGAAGCAAAGCACATGTTAGGAAACAGTGCCTCCGTTGAGCTGGGGGGGCCGGGCTAGAGGAAGACGGTGCTTTGGTTCCTCAGCACATCCCGGGACTCAGCGCTTTGCCGGGACACTTGGGCCGGAGCTGTCCCTGCACACACCTCTGCTGATGCGATTTACCTTCTCCCACGGGGCTAGCTGAGGGAGCTTGTGGATTCACATACCTGGCGGTTGGAGAACGAAGGGCAGACACAGCCTGAGGTCACAGAGTGAGCTGGTAGTAACATCGCAGATTCCCAAAGGGAAGGGCAGTCGGGCTGCAGCTGTGAACCCCCCAGGGCAGGAGGCAGGCGCTAGCTTGGCCTCCAACACGCGCCCCTGAACACGCTTTTTCTGACCGGAGCAGCCAGCGGGCTCGGTACACAGGGGAGTCCTTCGGCGTGGCCTGATCCGACGTGCTTCTCAGTCAAGAATCAAACCCACAAGGGTGTGCCTCCCAGGGGACACCTACAAACGGCCAGTGCCATGGGCAAAAGGCTTCCTTCCCCGGCTTAACGGGTCTTGAAACGGTTGCTAATTCTGGCTGCCTTTCGGAGATCACGGCCCGCCCGGACCGCACCGGAGAGCGTCGGTACAGATGTGGACGGATTTAAGTGGCCACGCACGCAAGGGAGACAACCGTGCCCGGGCCTGCTAGGCGATGTGCGTTTTCTTTTAAAAACAGAAACCCATTTAGAACCCAGAATTCAGCCCCGTGGCCCATGACCGAATGTTAACAGGTCTACCTTTGAACAGAATCAGAATCCAGATGCTGGTAGCTTGTGTCTGGTGTTCATCACAGACAATGAGCTTCGCGGGAGCGTGGCCTTGGGTACCTGGTTCCCCGCCATTATCTCCAATGCCCAGAACAGGCGCTTGGCTGTGGCGTGATCTACTGACTCATTCTGAGTAGTGGAAACGACCGAGGGGACTCTGGTCCCTTCTTGACCGCCGACGCTGAAGTTTTCGCTTCAGGTTAGAACACATCCCCTGATCCTCCTCGAACGTGTTGTGGTCCACAGGCTTCTCCAGGAGAAAGCGGGTGTTTCAGGAACAGAAGCATGTCCGCACCCAGACAGACACGCATCCCCTCGGTCTCCCCGACACGGTTCAGAGGCGGGCACTCTGTGGGGTGCCCTGCTTGCAGATTTACATCCGATTCTCAGCTGCCCCGGCGGGGGGGTGGGGGGGGGCGGGGTGCTGGTCGGGATTCTTGCAGGCGCTCTCTGCGGTCAGAGCCCGCCCCACAGGGTGACAAGAGCGGAGTCCCTCTGGGCTCCGTCCTGGGGCCTCCGGGACCCAGGTGCTAATTCACAGGCCCAAGATGTAAGTGCTCTGCTCCCCTATTTTACAATAGTCCAAAAAAAAAAAATACACTTCGCATAGTAGTTTTCTCTCACGTCATCCTGCCATTGGAATCAGTGCACACAGTTCAACTCAGAAGAATTAAATGCACAGTCAGGCCCTGCCTGAAAGTCAGCCTCGTTGCTGAGCCATCGGCCCCCCGCGCAGCCTGCAGACCTTCCCCGGGGCTCACGGCTGAGGCGGGACGTGGGAACGTGGAGCCTGCTTGGAGCCTCACAATCAAAGTGTGAGCCTCTCCTCTCCCCCCCCCCCCCCCCCCCCCCCCCCCCCCCCGCCCCGTTCTCTCTGGGGCTCTCTTAAAGCAGTCATGTCTTCTACGAAAGGCAAGGCCTGTCTGGACACGAAGCAGCCACGGAAGGTCCTCCAGGCAAGGCTTCCCATAGACAATTTGGCCAAATTCATAAATTAAGTTGAAAATTTGATCCTGCTTTTGCTGCCAAGCGGGGCTAATTAATTTCTGTAGAGACTGACGAACAGGAAGCACACTATTCATATTATTTCATCAACAATTAATTCACTAAGCTCGGATTCATTAGCTTCTTGGCATTCGCCATCCTAAACAGTGTTGGAAGGTGTTTGTGGAGGGAGCCCGGCTATTTTAAGCCTCCTGGAGAACACCTGAGGCTTAGCTGCCTCCTTGCAGGTGACTTCACCCTCCCCTGGAGAGGACTCATTAAGGATTGTTTTGCAGCCCCGGGAGGCAGGCCTGGGTGGTGCTTCATTCCTCCCTGGGACGTTCTGGAACTTTGCGGCCTCCCTGGCAGGAGGAAAGTCATGCTCTGGGCCTCATAGTAATCGCTGCCTCACTAATGAGCCTCACGAAGGCCCCAGGGTGCTCCCAAGGACAGGAAGCTGGGGGGAGTGGCACTGTGGCCCAGTCTGCTTCAGGTTGGTCTCCTCAGCCCCTTCGGCCCTCCTCAGGCTCCCTGTGTTCTAGAGCAAAAGGTCCCCAAGTCAGAGCCATCATCAATCAATCAGTAGGCACCAGATGCAATCATGGCTACAGCCCGGGAAGACAGAGGAAGAACAACATAAATGCTCCGTAAGAAAGTAAGTGCCACTAGGGTAGGGACCCCATCTGTTTTATACCTGTATGTCCAGCTCCTAGCCCAGGTCCTGATGTATGGTAGGTGCTCAACAAATATGAGGGACAGGAGGAAAGGGAGGGAAGTAGGAAAGGAGGAAGGACAGAAAGAAAGAAGAAAACATAATGATGAAGCCAAAAACTTGAGATGACTATGAGCTACCCCCAGGCAGGAGAAATGGGGTGACGATGACAGCCAAAGCCATGCTGTACAGTTGTATAGGTTGTGCACTGCGTATTTCTAAGGGTACCACTCACACCTCTGTAAATCTAGAATTATGCAGTCTGCAACCTGCACAACTGTTCACAGCAGTCTTAGCAACATGGGGATAAAGAGAGCATTTCAGGAGCACCTGGATGGCTCAGTCAGTTAAGTGTCTGACTCTTGATTTCAGCTCAGGTCATGATCTCATGGTTTGTGAGCTTAAGCCCTGTGTTGGGCTCCACACTGACAGCATGGAGCCTGCTTGGGATTCTCTCTCTCTCCCTCTCTCTCTGCCCCTTCCTCACTTGCACTCTCTCTCTCTCTCTCTCAAAATAAATAAGTTAAAACGAGAGACAGACAGCACGCACATTTCAGGCCGAGGGCACTGCGTGTGCAAAGGCCTGGAAGTAAACAAGAAAAAACAAGAGGGTTGAGCGACTAACAGAAGCTCAGATTAGCTAGAAAAAGCCTTGAGGGTGGAGATTGGATTTTCTACTTCCCTGGTCTTCCGCACGGTACCTGTCACACAGTGGCAGGTGAGGGATGGTTCCTGAATTTCAGTAATCCTCAGGGTTCCTGCCAGCACAAAGAGATCCTAAAACTCCATACTGAGGTCCAGCCCTGTGATCCTTCCCAGCACCACAAAGGGGATGCTCACTCTACCGGGGACCTCCCACAAGGGAGAAGAGAGGTATCTCACATCTAGGCGTTGTGCTACGGCCCTAGGAGGAGAAAGAGAACTTTCGGGGTTCCCTGCTGTCCCTCTCTCCCTTTGGCACAGTGACTTTTAGGTAACCGCGGTCTGGGTTTATGCCGTACTATCTCAGTGTGTTAGAGCCATAAAGGGCCGTGGAAATGGTCTTGTCCAGTCCCCATTTCACTCTGCAGGAGACGGTAGCCTGGAGGGGGAAAGAAAGGCCCCAGAGCCACCCGTTAGTTAACAAAGGAATCAGAACTCCAACCTTGTCCTTTGGAAGTTCCCATATATCACAGCCTCAGCAAACATTCCTCCCCTCCAGCACCCGCCTCCCCCAAACAGGCATGGCCAGCCTGAGGCGGGTAAGGTGTGGCCATCTGTCCTAATCTGCTCTAAGTCAGGAGGGGCTTGTCTTTTCTTGGGTCCTGAGTGACACTGTGAAGGCCCATCCCAGTCACGTGGCCCCCTAGAGCAAGCCTCTTGACCTCAAAAAGCGTATGCGAGACTGGCTGGCCGAGTGGGCCTTGTAGGAGAAAGGAAGGTGACGAGGTGTGGACAGAGTCACAGCCGGCCCCTCCCAACCCCCAGTCCCCAGGAGGCTGCACCGGACAGGCAAACCTGGCTTGGTGCCCACGGGCATCCTCATTCAGGCTGGGGAGCAGCCGTAAACAGCCCTGCAGAGACATGCTTCCATTGGCCGGCCACGGGCTTGCACACAGACAGCTGGTCAGGTTGGTTTACCTGCTGGGGCTCCACCCTTGTCAATGAGGAAGATTCCGGTCTGCCTCTCGGAAGCAGCCGTCCACCATACCCTTGACCTCCTCTCTGCTCATGGATTTCCTCTTGAGTCTGTGCATAGTAGAGTGTTGTGGCAGCAGCGGGCTTGGGCCCATGGGGCAGGCAAGTCCGAGCCCTTGATGGTGGCTTTGCACAGAAGCCCTGACTTGCTCAGACCCTGCATCGCTGCGGAGAAACCACTCACATTTCGCCCTCTTGTGCTCTTTTTTTTTTTCCCCAGGAGAGTTTCGCTCACCACTGCTTCCCCATTTCCCCGGGGTGGTGCCAGAAGCAGGATTTTACTGAGGCTCCGATATTTGAAACATTTTGCAAGCAATATTAAATACCGCCCTCTCTCTCCCATCTCAAGCAGGGAAGAGAGGCTGCGTTGCAAAGCTGAAATACTTAAGAAAGATTTTGGGTTGAACAAGCAAAACACGGCACCCTCAGCTTTACGGGTAACACGGCCCCTCTTCACAACTGGAAAATTATGGAAGAACCATAAAAATGGGAGGGGGGAGGAGTCTGGATTCATGCTCGTAGCTGGGTACAGGGTGCCAAACGAGTATCAAAAAGTCTCAAGGGGTTTCTGTTAGGTTGAGAATAAATGGTACAAAATGAAAAGTTCACCCTGTAACCAACCGAGTTTCCCGGTACAGGAGCAAAACTTCGGGGGAGAAGGGGGGCAGGTCCTGGACCTCGTGAAATGCCTTCTAGTTTAAAGGGGTAAAAGGTGAAGGGAGAGGAAGACCCAGCGGGGAGCCCAGGCTCAGAAGCAGCACAAAGCTGTAGGCTTGGGGGATGGGGAGGGGTGTGTGGGGGGGGCGGTGAAAGGTATAGCAAATGTCCCAGCAGCAGCCCCCCCAGAGGCAAATGAGCTGCTGAGCTAGAAGAGGGAGTATAAGGCGGCCTTGCTCCGCCTCAGGCCCCCGGAGACAGGGGGTGCTGTGGAAGCTGCCAGCCCAGGCCCAGGGTTGGGGGGCCACCGAGCAGAGAGGCTCACAGTGATGGCAGGAAGGGAGGGCTGTCTACGCACGGAGCCCAGGGTCCCGGTGGAGAATCCGGTAGCGGAAACATCTAGTTTCAATCTCTCTCTCCCTCCATATACTCCGGTGGCTGGGTCCCTGTTCTAAGATCAAACAGCAAACCACGTCAAATGGCAATACTGAGGCCAAGGGGACGGGAGGGAGTATTCTGGAAACACCGAACACCAGGTTTGGTTTATGTTTCGTGGGAAGAGGGGAAACAGGTCTGAAGAAAACTCTGTGCAAGGGTGAGAAATACCCAAAGGAGAGGAGAGTCTACGAAGAATCTATAAAATAAGGAAGGTGATGCTACTCCTGAAATCATTATTATACTATATGTTAATTACTATGGATTTAAATAAAATAAAAAAACAAGAAAATAAAGATGATCGTAACAATTCTAGCAGCAGCAGCTAACACTTGTTACAAGTTACTAAATGCCAGATACAACATTCTAAGTGTTTTAGTCCTCAAGAAAAACCCTATGGGGGCGCCTGGTTAAGCATCCGACTTCGGCTCAGGTCATGATCTCACGGTTCAGGGGTTCGAGCCCTGCACCAGGCTCTGTGCTGACAGCTCAGAGTCTGGAGCCTGCTTCTGATTCTGTGTCTCTCTCTTTCTGACCCTCCCCCCCCCCCAACTCACACTCTGTTTCTCTCTCTCAAAAATAAATATCAAAAAAAAAGCCCTATGAGACTTCTTAGTGTCGCTCTCCCCATTTTATGGATGGGCAAATAGAGGCTCAGAGAGGTCAAGGAACTTGTAGGAGGTGGAGGGGAAGGACTCACTTCTGAAAAAATACTCGCGGCAAAAAAAAAAAATAATACATCTCACATGGCATCCGCTTTATTCTCTCTATAAAATTCAGGAATGCCTTCAAGACACAAAACCTGAATTAAGATGAAAGAAAACATAGGAAGGAAGTCGGATGACATAACAATAAAACAATGTGAATCTCAAATGTTACAGTGGAATTTGGAGCCTTAGAAGCAGGAAAGAACAGAATTTATCCCGGAGAAAATGAAAACAGAATCCATTTCATCCTCTGCTGATGGCCTGGACAGAAGGAGGGGCGAGGGGGCCAGGCTAAGGTTTAGGATCATTAGAGGCTCGGGCCCACGACTTGATTCTTTCACTGGAAACATATACACACTTTCATCCACCTGGAAGGATCTGGAATTGATCCTGCCCAAAGAAAGAGGGTCAAACTAGATGACTCGGGTTGCTTTCCAGCCCTTCTAGTCCATGAGTTTTTCTATCAAGTCGGGTAAATGGGTCCTATCAAAAGTTAGGTTTGAGGGGCGCCTGGGTGGCGCAGTCGGTTAAGCGTCCGACTTCAGCCAGGTCACGATCTCGCGGTCTGTGAGTTCGAGCCCCGCGTCAGGCTCTGGGCTGATGGCTCGGAGCCTGGAGCCTGTTTCCGATTCTGTGTCTCCCTCTCTCTCTGCCCCTCCCCCGTTCATGCTCTGTCTCTCTCTGTCCCAAAAATAAATAAATAAACGTTGAAAAAAAAAAAATTAAAAAAAATAAAATAAAAGGAAAAAAAAAAAAAAGTTAGGTTTGAGGTACAGTGATGTTTGGGGGGTGGGACTCTTTACCTTTCTTAGATTACGTAAGAAGTCCGGTACCTTGCTCTTTCGATGGGGGCTCTGCCCGGCCTACTCTGTCTCAGTGGTTTGGGTGGGCCTCCCTCCCCACCTTCCCCTGGCTCCCAGGGTGGACACAAGTGTCTTCAGTCCTCTCTTGCCCGTGGGCTGCAGCACATGTCTTCTGACCCCCCACAGGAGACCCCGTCTGAGAACAAAGTCAGCACACCGCGAGAACAGAGCCGGGCTGAGTCAAACACAGCGTTTGGACCCTGCCTGCTCGACGGTCAGCTCACCACTGAGCCCAACTACGCCAGGACCGTCCAGTTAGCACAGGCCGACAAATCCCCTTTCTGCTCGAGCCAGCTTGAGTTGGGGTTTCTAGCACTCGTAGCTCCAAGAGTTCCAACCGGTTCCCCCGGGGCAGAAGAAATCAATCCTGGAGTCTAAAGGTAACCTTACTTTTCTGAGAGCCTGCAGGGTCCGATGCAGCATTAATCCTGACATCCGTGCGCGTGACAGCACTCCATCTGAAGATACTTTTTAAGAACGATCCACGGAAGGAAAATCAATGAGCTGGACAGAAATGGCACGCACAGAAACACCACTCCACTCATGTGTGCTTTTAGTATTTCAGCGGTCCCCAGGGGCGGCCTTCCTAACCAGGTTACCGACCCTCAGGGCCTCCAAGACCAAAGGAAGTAAGAAGCTGGATGAATTGAAAGCGACACGTCCCCCTTCCCCAGCGCCAAGCCCACCAGGTCTGCAGAGGGGGCTGGTGGGTTTCCAAGTGGGCAGAAACAGTCTCTCTCGAGCTACGCGTGGCCGTGCCCAGGGAGCGCAGAGGGACAGGGGAGACAATGTCTTCTGTTCGTGGACCCAACATTCTCCCACCCTGTCACGGTGCTCTGGCCTCACCACCTCCTTCCGCTCCAGGGTCCTTAAACCTTCCCTGCTTTTTTCTGCTTTTTCCTCCACATCCGTGTCCCTTCACAATGTCAGCCTCTACTCTAATCTCAGAGGCTAGCCTAACAACAAAGCACCTGTTGAATAAAGCCACGTAGGGATCCGTGCTTTTTTCCTTCTTTGGGGTTAAGGAGGATGAAGGAGAGCGTTTCTTTGTACATTATTTTTGAACTGAGATTTTTTTTTTTTTTTCCTGCTAAAAAGCTTTTTCTTTACTGAAAGGCTGCTATACTATCAACTGATCTTGATCTTCTGTTTCTTCGGAGGAGGGGAAGGGAGGTAGGTGTGCTCAGAGCCGAGCGGAGGAAGGAAATAGGGACCGGGTACCGCCGAGAAACAGGGTCGGTGAGTTTATCTTTGTCTGGATGCTTGGGTGGACTGTTTGGAGGAGGAAGCAAGAAGCATGTGGATCCTACTTCTGGAAGGGAGTCTGACCTCTGCGGCCGGAAGTCAGGTGGTGGGTTCTGGTCGTCGGTTCGAATTCTGATTTGGAATAAAAGAACGTTAATCCATCTGCCCTGCTGAGAATCTTCCCGTTTGCCACTCTCCCAAGGCCCTGGAGAACTATGAAGAGAGAGGAATGTGCAGGACAGAAAAACAAGCCCTCTCTCTCTCCTTTAAAAACTTTTTTTTTTAAAATGTTTTTATTTATTTTTGAGAGAGAGAAAGAGAGAGAAATAGAGCACGAGCTGGCAGAGAGAGAGAGAGGGAGACAGAGAATCTGAGGCAGGATCCAGGCTCTGAGCTGTCAGCACAGAGCCCGACGGGGGGCTCGAACTCACAAGCTGTGAGATCATGACCTGAGCCGAAGTCAGACGCCCAACTGACTGAGCCACCCAGGCCCCCATCTCCTTTTATTTTATTTTAATTTAAATTAAATTAAATTAAATTTAATTTTAATTTAATTTTTATTTTTTTTAGAGAGAGGGAGAGGGGTAGAGGAAGAAAGAGAGAGAGAGAGAGAGAGAGAGAGAGAGAGAATCCCAAGCAGGTCCCAGGCTGTCAGCAGAGCCCAAGATGTGGCTGGATCTCACAACCATGAGATCATGACCTGAGCTGAAGTCAACAGCCAGATGCTCGACTGACTGAACCACCCAGGTGTCCCTCTCTTTCTCCTTTTAAATAAAGTAAATGATGCCTCATCAATTGGGGGAATATTATAGATCCATTAAAATAGTTGATAAAAATGTGAAACACGATCATGCTATAGAATTAAATCCGAAAACAGAAACAGAAGCGGGACCCAATCTTTTAGCTACAGAACAGTGCACGGCAGGGCCTGGCTTACCACCCCTCCTCCTGGGGGCCCTGCCCTCTGCCTCCACCTTCTACACCCACATTTCACTCACGCCTTCCCCCCAGGACTACCTCCCTCCCCATCACGCACAGCTGCCCTCGATGCTGCAGGCCTCGCCTTAAACATCTCTCCCGCCGGAAACCGTCTGCTATACCCAGGGCCTGAGGAGGTGCCCGAGGTCAGGTGCCTTCCCTATGTGACTTCAGGCCACCACACTGGACAAGGGTCCCCCCCTCTCTCCATCTGTGACTTCAGTCAGGGAGCACAGAATCCTTCACTGGCCTAGCCCCCAGCACCGTGCCTGGCACAGGGTCTCAGGAAGTATTTGTGGAACACAGACCGGAGGGAAACAGCCCAGAATGTTGCCAGTGGCTGCCTCCAAAGCGGGGCAACTCACGCTGGTTTATGTTCCTTCTTTATCCTTGTCTGTATTCTCCAAATTTCCTACGATAAGCATGCATTACATCTGGGATCGAAAACAACAGCCGCTCTTTGATCGTAAAATATCTGGGGAGTACGTGAATAGGGGGCAACACTGAGAGCGTTTTCTGTTTTCACGGGACGGTGGGGTTTAGGTCCCATCTAGGAAAAACACACACACCCGTGAGCGAGAGTAATGGAGCCGGCGGGCTCAGCGAGGACATTCTCCCAGGGAGCTGCATACACTGGCAAGCCCCACCCTGGCAAGAACAGGGGCTTCCTCTCTGTTCCTCCAGCACCCGACTCAGGGTCTGGAACAGAGCAGGCGCTCACACACATTTGCCGAATTCCCCGATACCAGTTTTAGGGACAAAACGAACTCAGGCGATGCAAAGAAACACAGCGTGGGTTTTGTGCCGTCGTTCCGGAAGTCTGGGCTACACGACAGGGAAAGTTCCCTCTGCCACAGAAATACCAGCACGACGGGCAGGTTTGTAAATGCAGTTACACTCCACTCACCTAGAAGTAAGATTTAGGGAACCTCAATTGTCCAGACGATGACTGAAAACAAAAACAAGGAAAGAAAGAAAGAAAGAGAGAGAGAGAGAGAGAAAGAGAGAGAGAGAGAGAGAGAGAAAGAAAGAAAGAACGAACAAGAAAAGAGGAGAAAAAATAACAGACAAAAAGGAAAGAAAAAATAATAAAAAAAGGTCACGAGGGCATGGTTCATGCCCTGGAAATGCCCAAGAGCTTGCAGAGCCTCTTTCTGGGACTATGTGTGGGGACCTTGGGTTCCACTGTGAAAGCAGGAGTCCCAAGGGGTCCCAAATCGTCACACCCTGCAGATGTTGCCACAGGGGACACCGCCTTCCGCTGCAGAGGCATGCAAGGACTGTGCGGAAAGCACAGTCTTCTTCAAATCACACGGCCGAAGCAGTAAAACTGTGCTATACAACACAGACCAAAACATCACAGGCTCCCGGCTCCCTGTGCCAAGGAGGGAGCTGAGGGTCGGCATGACCGAGTGAGGTCAAGGACGGCAGGGGAGCGAGCCCTGTGTCGTAGGGTGATTCCCAGCAAACATTCTTCTCATAGTTTTTTAATTGGTTCCGAAGGCTGATTACCCTCAGTCGTCTGAAATTCTGACTTCTGGGCAGAGTCCCACTGCCCAACGTTGCCGGACAGAAAAAGTACTCCTTAGTAGTCATGTTTTCCATCCGTTGTTGCAAAATGGGTTCAGAACAATCCCTCCCCCCCACGACACACACACACACACACACACACACACACACACACGTTTTCGATGTCAGCCCATTGGGCAGACTGGGTGCTTTCTGAAGGCAGGGTCCGACACGCCTATTTCCATACAGTGTGCCTGGGGCAGTGGTTTCTCTGGGTGAATGAACAGATGAGTGAACAAATGAATGAACAGTGAAGTCTTAGTCGTCCATGCAGCACGCCCATGTCTCGAGGCCAATTCTTAAAATCCACAATGTAGACACATTGGGTATGACAGGAAGTAATTAACACGAACCCTAAGCACTGAGGGGGAAGGTTGTCAACGCTCATTTCTTTAACCAACGAACAAAGTGGAAACTGCATTTTTCCCTGTATACGGGGCGGGGGGGGGGCATGCTGACAAGCAGAAACGCGGAAAAACCCTAACACGGTATGTAAAATCTAGTCGGGAAGAAAGAAACCACACACGGTGGGGATCGTCTGTATTTTCAACGCAAGATTTACAACCATGCAGTGTTTTGGGTTTTTTTTTTTTGGGGGGGGGAGGAATTTTAGCCTCTTTATTACATGACCTTTATTTCATTCCTTCAGTAATTGTTCTTTCTTTCCAAATAACTTTTCTCAGGTACAAAGACATCCACGGCAACCATCTGCAACACACGTGCACACACACACACACACACACACACACACACGTGTATTTTGTGTTCTTTTGCTAACTCACCTTTCCCTCCACGTGTAACTGTTAAAACCATTCTCCTCCCTAGGTCCCTTATTTAGCACGTCCTTAAACGTCAAGCTATTATTTCTTTTAATGAGCAAAATTTGGGGATATTATCCCACTCATCTGCTCTTTTCTGAGACTACAAATTATCAGGACGCACCTCATGTCTAGACATCCACAGGTGTCATTTGAATCACTGATTTAAGCTGTTTACACCCCACATGGTTTTATTTATCCTTCAACATCAGGTCTCTGTTTAATTAAAATTTTGCTTTGGTCCTCCCGGCGAATGCCGGCACCTTCTCCATCACGGGGCCCTCCTGAATTCCAGCTTTGCCTCTGTGTGTTCTAGAAGGTTCCCCGAGCTTGCTTCCCCCGAGTGCCCAGAGTCCTGAAAACCACAGGCACTTGCCAAGGATGCCTCCCATTTACAAGCTGTTCTCCAGCGAACGCTGATCTTCCCCAGACGCTAAATCATAATCTTCATGTTTTTCGTATTTCACATTCTAGCCACAATTTCAACATCCCATCCCCGTGACATTAGGGAATGATAAATCAGCAGGCGGGACAGTTCCCCTGCACAGACTGGTACGGGCGGACCGGGCTGTGCCAACGCCCTCGCTCCCGCCAGATGTCGGCGCCCGCGGGGTTAACCCTTTCCCGGAGCTCTGCCTCCGCAGGCCAGCCAGCCAGCCAGCCCCCAGGAGCTACTCCGGGCGGCTATTTTCAACAACGTGCAATAGCTTTTCTCTCTTTTCTTTTTAAACTTGCCTCTTTTTCTCCCCTTCCCTCCTCTCCTTGCCTTGCTAAACCTCGACGTACTTTTAAGGCAGACAAAAATGCTCTCAAACCACAGGCAACGTAAACATAGTGTTTTCTTACACGGGTCCGTCTGTATTAACATCTGTCTGCTCTGCTCGCTCCTCTTCACCGAAGGGGAGGAGGGCGGATAAAGCATATTTGAAGGTGGGGAAATGCCTAATGCTAATAGTTGGGTGATGGTGTTGCTTTTTAAGGAGCTTTACTCAAGCATGACTTACCGACCATGGAATTCATCCATTTTACGGGACAATTCAATGGTGTGGGGGCATATTTATAGAAGCGTACAACCGTAACCATAATCTAACTGTAGAACATTTCTACCACCCCCCCCCCCAGCACAAACCCCCCATTTGCAGTTCTTGCCACCCCCCCTCCCTAACCTCAGGCAACAGCTAATTCACCTTCTATCTCTATGGGCATTTCATACAAATGGAGGCATACACGAGATGCTCCTTTGTGCCTGGCTTCTTTCATTTAGCCTAATGCTTTTGAAGTTCAGCGCTAATGGCTTTTATTAGTTGGCAAAGCCGTTTGGACCGGCCAAACTGTCCCAGAAGACTACATAATCTAGTGTGTACATGCTAACGTGTGCTCTCAGAACACACGCTGCATACATGTGTCCCATGCAACAGAGTGAGAAGCTCACTTTTTCTGTGTAGGGTCAAGTTCTAAGGTGCTGTAGGGGAGGACGGCCAGCCAAAGGGCCGTATGCAAATAGAGAGCATCTCAATTACCAGCTGGTATGGGTTTTGACGTAGAGAGAGAAAAATCCAAACCATTCAATTCACCTGTTGCTTAAATGACATATCAGGGCCCAGTGACTTCTAAGATAAATCTAAGGGCCTTTAAGCTTTCTCCTTTTCATACTCTCTAGTGAGATTCTATGTTAAAGTACTTTGTATACAGCAACGATATGCTCATGGGGAGAGTCTTTTTTTTTTTAATGTTAGCTAAGATCATATATCTTTGGAGCAGTGAGAAAGAGAAAGTAAAGACAGAATGAGAAGTCAAAGGCAAGCAGAAGGAAGAGGGAGGGGTGGGAGGGAGGCAGGTCTGGGGGCAAGCAAGAGAGCAACCTTGTCTGTATGCAGTGTCTGTCCCTGCCCCAGTGGCTCTCAGCAGCGAGACTTTGTAGCTTTTTGGCTGCTGTTTCAAACTTTCACCATGGAATGTTCACAGCAGGTGCCCTGACAAGGAGCCCTTCTCCTACCTGGAACTTATGGCTCCGAGCACTGGCTTCCAGCCACGGCTGCACATGAGAACCCCTTGGAGAGCTTTTAAAGTACACCCAGGCCCAGTCTCACCCTAAATCTGTTCAAAGTCTCTGGAGGTAGGGCCTGGGCATAAGTATTTTTGAAATCTCCCCAGGTACTTCTAACTCAGGGCCAGGGCTGAGAGCCTGTAGGCTACACCGCTTATCAAACTTATATGCATACGTCACCTAAGGATCTTGTTAAACTGCAGATCCTGATTCAACAGGTCTGGGGTGGCTTTGAGAACAAGCTCTCGGGTAATGTTGATGCTGTTGGCCCCCAGAGCACACTCTGAAAGGTGGGGAGCTAGAGAAAATCCAAGGTTTTGCACGTACAGGGCGTTCTATCATCTACTTCTGTTCCCGACCAGCAAGCAGGATCAGCATCACCTGAGAACTTGTTAGAAATGCAACTCCTTGGGCCTTACCCCAGATTCATTGAAGCAGAACTCTGGGGGCAGGACCCAGCAGCAAACCTGTTTTCATCAGCTCTCCAGGTGATTCTGATGCACGTTACAGTTTGAGAACCACTGATTCGCTTGTATTTCCTAAACACGAAATGGCCCTATTCGTGTATCCCTTCTGGCTAGATGACTTTCCTTCCTCCTGATCCTCCCTCCACCAAACTCCTATTCATCCTTCAAAACCCATCTCTTCTGGGATACTGTCTATCTAGTGCCACACCAGTAAAGTGTTTAACGATCGCCTCTCCAGAACCCGCTTTTGGAGCCTTTGTCAGTTTCAAGCTATCAGTTGAAGATTCAGAAGGCAGAACTGGGATGAGACTTGCTAGCAAGACATGGGCTCTGGCCAGCGGCCTCCAGCACACCACTCCCTCGGTCCTGTTCATACTTAACCCACTGTAGTAAGTATCTGGCTGGGCCGGCTGACTTCTTGCTGGACGGTGAACTCCTTGAAGGCTGGTTCCATGCTTTTCCTCTGCCTCCCTCTGTCATCCTCAAATGGAGGGGGGGGACTACATATAGAAAGTCCTTCATGAACCTTTCCCGAACTGAACCCAACCTCTGTTGTGACAACAGCATATACCCATTCCCCCCCCCCCCCCCCCACATACAACTGAAAATTTCAAAATGCAAATTGCTCATTGGCGGAACACCTCAGGGGCTTCAAAGCGTCTGACTTCGGCTCAGGTTGTGATCTCACGGTTCGTGGGTTTGAGCCCCGCGTCGGGGTCTGTGCTGACAGAGCAGAGCCTGCTTGGGATTCTCACTCTCACCTCTTACACTCTGCCCCTCCCCTACTTGCACTTTTTTTCTCTCTCTCTCTCTTAAAATAAACTAAAACTCTCTCTCTTAAAATAAATAAACTAAAAAAAACTTAAAAAATTAAAAAATAATTTTAGATTGAGCATAATAACAGGTACTATATATAATTTATTCCAGGATTTGGGGACATGATGTATAATTAACTATGATGGTGTTCACTAGAAGTCTCCTGAGTTAGAACCACTGCTTTGGTGTAAAAGTGTGCACAGAAGTGCGGGGCTGTGCATGGTGTCCTTATGTGGTGGAGGGACCTTGGGGCCAGGAGACATATCCCAGGCTCTGCCACTGACCTGGTCTCAGGGCTCCCCGCCCTGCTTCCCATCTGCGAAGGGAGTTGCCTCACCCGATTACTAGCTCTCAGGATCTGTCTCTAGATGTTAAATAAACAATTTAGGACTCAAATGCTTTTTACGTAGAGAAGAAAGTCTGAATTCAGAAATGTTTTCCCCATTAAAAAAATAATAATAAAACTTCCTATTTTTTGGAAAGGGTTAAGTACCTAATATGCCCTCAAGCATTAAGGGCTTGGCGTCTTGTCTCTCCTGCTGATGAATTGCCTGACACTTCCCTGATCCCGCAGATCTTTTCCTTAGAAAATAACATTTGGCTCCAGTCACGGCAGAAGCCTGGGCTTTGCTGATTTAATGCTATAAAGGAATGTGACAGCAAATTTAAATACTTTCCTATCTACAAAAGCATGGGGTCCTGAAATACACACGTTAGCAGAAAACACTCTGTTGGTTTGTTACGCACAATAGAGTTATCTCCAATCGCCAGTGGTTCATTTGTCACTTGCACGCCTGTCATTCTCGTCAGCAACGGTGCAACTTGAGTTCGGGGATCGTTTTCTGTATTGCTAGACCATGGTAAGACCGGACTGTAATTTCCGAGCTCAGATCTCAATGGACTGACTTTACAGCATGAACGATGAGGAAACACGCTTTCTCTTTTTTTTTTTAAATTTTTTTTTTTTAACGTTTATTTATTTTTGAGACAGAGAGAGACAGAGCATGAACGGGGGAGGGTCAGAGAGAGGGAGACACAGAATCCGAAACAGGCTCCGGGCTCTAGCTGTCAGCACAGAGCGCGACGCGGGGCTCGAACTCACGGACCGCGAGATCGTGACCTGAGCTGAAGTCGGCCGCTTAACCGACTGAGCCACCCAGGCGCCCCATACGCTTTCTCTTTTTACTACGGCCCTGCATCTCATGCGTGATCACAGCACTGATTCTGTAGAGAAAGAATTTATCGATACGCTGTGTTGTGTTTGAAGGCACAAGTAAGCTATGCCGATTAGTTTCCAAAGATTGTCCGAGGAGGCTTCAATATGTTTGGCAAGTGGGAGGCGGGAGTTTAGGGATAACTATTCCCCCTGCAACTCAAAAACATAAATTAGGATCCTTGTTCTGGAAAACAGAGAAGGAGATGTGCTGATAAGTTTGAGCTCCAATTGAATAGTGTCTTTTTCAGCTCACGCTTTGACTCTAGCTACCTCTCCCTTTTGGGAGTTAACACTGTCCCAAGACCCACCGACTTCAAGATCATTTGTCTTATCCCTTCCTCTGGGTTGACAACTCGGGTTTCCTCGTTAGGTAGAGGAGAACAGAAGATGGTTCTGAACTGAAACAAATGGTGACTTTCAGAAAAATACCGCCACAATGGGTTTACTCATTTCCTACTGGGGTCTCCTTAATGTGTCAAACTGAAGGTGTGACAACTGACCTATCTAGCTCACGCACGAAAACCAGGTCAGGGTTTCTGCAGTTCACTGGGATGCCACTTTCCGTTTCACATTCCAGAGGGCTTTGCTTTCTTCCCTCTCTCACCGTCCATATCCGGACCATCATTAAATCCTGGCCAGCTATTGCTTGGAATGCGTCCAGAATAGACCCTCTCATTTTTTTGTTCCTTCTCAGTGTGAGAGTGCATCATAATCGCCTAGGGAGCTTCGTAAAAATGTACGACTCCGGGACATCCCCCCAAGATTCTGATTCAGGACGTCCAAGCAAGGTCCCGAGAAGTCTGTATTTGTAACAGTGCAGACAGGTGACCTGGGGGGGCCGGGGAGGGCGAGTAGTGGCAGCCAGATTCGGAGGGAAGAAGCATGTTGCAGACAGTGAGGCCAGGAGTGAGAGCCCTGGGCGGAAGGGTGGGGGGGGGGGCCAGGAAGGAGGGACAGTACGGACAGAGGGCAGGGAGTAGCCTGATGGTGACCTCCCATGCGGGGGCCTCCCAGACCATGTGAAACAGGCCTAAACCGGGGGGGGGGGGGGGGGTTGGTTCCTGGGTGGCTCAGTCGGTGAAGCGTCCGACTTCGGCTCAGGTCATGATCTCACGGCTCGTAGGTTCGAGCCCCGCGTCAGGCTCTGTGCCGACAACTCGGAGCCTGGAGCCCGCTTCGGATTCTGTGTCTCTCTGCCCTTCCACCGCTCGCACACTCTCTCTCAAAAATAAATAAAAAACGTTAAAAAATTAAAAAAGAAAATAGCGATTGGGGAAGGTGAGCCAGCAGACGGTACAGGAGGAAGAGAGAAAAGTACTGTAAAAACCAGGAAATCAAAGAGAAAGTGGTTAACTATGTGACCGTCACTCTAGCATTTCTCTGTGCCCTAAATCGAGCAGGTATATGAAAAAAAGTTTTCTGAACGGACTGGAGAGGCTTCCAGAACTCAGCAAGGTAAGAACTACGGGGAGGTTGTTGAATGGAGCACTTAGAGGGTCCCTGGGCACCCCCCCCCCCGCCGCCGACCCAGGCAAGGGCAGCCTCAGTGGAAGGGGGGTGAGCGGCTCATAGGTGGTCACGGAGGAAGGGAGTGGTGGGGTGTGTGGACGGCAAGTGTAGATGCAGAATAAGCCTCTGAACAAGGGGAGGAGAGGGCACGGCAGCCGGGTGCGGAAGCGGAAATGAAGGCTGTTCGATTTTTCCCTGGATGGGTGACCCCGTTCCATCTGGGGTACCTGGGCTTTTGCCCCCTGAGCTAACGAGAGACCTTCCCTTACAGGCCTCCCATCTTTGTCCTCACTTGCGGGCTGTTCAAATGCTATCGTCAGGACTTCCTGTGTCGAAGAAACAGTTCCTTAAATGGCCACGACCTCTGCTTTCCTGACCGACGGGATCCCGAGGTCATCCCCCGAGGGGGCGGGCTTTTGTTCTCACTCCTCCAGGAGAAAGGTGGCCTGCAATGTCCCTCCTCCAAGAGGTGGTCGGGCTGGGATCCCAGCCGGGCTCTGTCTGACTCAGAGGCCTCGTCACCGCGCCGGGCCTGTCCCGGCTTCGACTGGGTGCACATTCCACAATGACACCACCGCGGTTCCTCCAGAGTCCCTGACCTTGTTGCATTCCACACAGTTCTCCGTGATGGAGGTGGGGTTTCTCCCCCTCCGTCTGCCTCACCCCTGCACACACCACACAGGGACCCGGCCGAGGGGCGCTATCTACCGCTCCCCGCGCAGAAGCACACGGCCGGCCCGCACCGCACCGCCCCTGCCTCACCCCTGCCTCACCCCTGCCTCACCCCTGCCTCGCCAGTGCAGCGTGCCCGGGCCAGCCTCGTGTGTGGTCCCACGGCGCTCACAGAGCCCCTCCCGTCTTCCAGAGAAATCGCCTCCATGTAGTACCCTTGTCAAGTTGCCTGGAGGAGGGCATCTCGCTGCGCCTGCCTCCTGCCTCGAGCTAGGTGCTGGCATGTCCATCCAACATCCGAGGCGATTACACCTGCGAGGGGGGAAGTCACTTCCAGGGACACCTACTCAGGGGGGCAGAGCTCGGACTCCATTCTTGCATCTTTTTTTTTTAATGTTTAGTTTTGAGAAAGAGAGAGAGAGAGACAGTAAGAGTACATGCACGGTGGAGGGGCAGAGAGAGAGGGGGGCAGAGGATCCCAAGTGGATTCTGTGCTGACAGCAGGGAGCCTGATGTGGGGCTCGAACCCACAAGCCGTGAGATCATGACCTGAGCTGAACTCAGACACTTAACCGACTGAGCCACCCAGGCACCTCCAAAATATATCTTTTTTTTTTTTTTTTTAGCAGAAGATAATTTTTATTTTTTTAATTAATAATTTATTTATTTTTTAATTTACATCCAAGTTAGTTAGCATATGGTGCAACAATGATTTCAGGAGATTTCTTAGTGCCCCTTCCCCATTTAGCCCATCCCCCCTCCCACACCCTCTCCAGTAACCCTCTGTGTGTTCTCTATATTTAAGAGTCTCTTAGGTTTTGTCCCCATCCTTGTTTTTATATTATTTCTGCTTCCCTTCCCTATGTTCATCTGTTCTGTGTCTTAAAGTCCTCATATGAGTGAAGTCATATGATGTTTGTCTTTCTCTGACTAATTTCACTTAGCATAATACCCTCCAGTTCATCCACGTAGTTGCAAATGGCAAATGGCAAGATTTCATTCTTTTCAATTGCGGAGTAATACTCCATTGTGTGTGTATGTATATATATATATACATACACACACACACACACACACACACACCACATCTTCTTTATCCGTTCATCCATTGATGGACATTTGGGCTCTTTCCAAACTTTGGCTATTGTTGATAGTGCTGCTACAAACATTGGGGTTCATGTGCCCCTTAGAAACAGCACACCTGTATCCCTTGGATAAATACCGAGTAGTGCAATTGCTGGGTCGTAGGGTAGTTCTATTTTTAATTTTTTGCGGAACCTCCATACTGTTTTCCGGAGTGGCTGCACCAGTTTGCATTCCCACCAGCAGTGCAGAAGAGATCCTCTTTCTCCGCATCCTCGCCAACATCTGTTGTTGCCTGAGTTGTTCATGTGAGCCATTCTGACAGGTGTGAGGTGGTATCTCATTGCGGTTTTGATTTGTATTTCCCTGATGATGAGTCATGTGGAGCATTTTTTCATGTGTCTGTTCACCATCTGGATGTCTTCTTCGGAGAAGTGTCAATTCCTGTTTTTTGCCCATTTCTTCACTGGATTATTTGTTTTTTTTTTTTGGGTGTTGAGTTTAATAAGTTCTCTATAGATTTTGGATACTAACCCCTTATCTGATAGGTCGTTTGCAAATATCTTCTCCCATTCTGTCGGTTGCCTTTTAGTTTTGCTGATTGTTTCCTTCGCTGTGCAGCAGCTTTTTATTTTGATGAGGTCCCAGTAGTTCATTTTTGCTTTTGTTTCCCTTGCTTCCAGAGACGTGTTGAGTAAGAAGTTGCTGAGGCCAAGGTCAAAGAAGTTTTTGCCTGCTTTCTCCTCAAGGGTTTTGATGGTTTCCAGTGTTACATTTAGGTCTTTCATCCGTTTTGAGTTTATTTTTGTGTCTGGTGTAAGAAAGTGGTCCAGGTTCATTCTTCTTTTTTTTTTTTTTTTTTAAATTTTTTTTTTTTTATGTTTTTTATTTATTTTTGGGACAGAGAGAGACAGAGCATGAACGGGGGAGGGGCAGAGAGAGAGGGAGACACAGAATCGGAAACAGGCTCCAGGCTCCGAGCCATCAGCCCAGAGCCTGACGCGGGGCTCGAACTCACGGACCGCGAGATCGTGACCTGGCTGAAGTCGGACGCTTAACCGACTGCGCCACCCAGGCGCCCCCCAGGTTCATTCTTCTGCATGTCGCTGTCCAGTTTTCCCAGCACCATTTGCTGAAGAGACTGTCTTGATTCCATCGGATATTCTTTCCTGCTGTGTCAAAGATTAGGTGGCCATACGTCTGTGAGTCCATTTATGGGTTCTCTATTTTGTTCCATTGATCTGAGTGTCTGTTTTTGTGTCAGTACCATACTGTCTTGATGAGGACAGCTTTGTAGTACAGCTTGAAGTCTGGGATTGTGATGCTTCCAGCTATGGTTTTCTTTTTCAAGATTGCTTTGGCTATTCAGGGTCTTTTCTGGTTCCATACAAATTTTAGGATTGTTGTTTGAGCTCTATAAAGAATGCTGGTGTTATTTTTATAGGTATTGTATTGAATATGTAGATTGCTTTGGGTAGTATCGACATTTTAACAATATTTGTTCCTCCTATCCAGGAGTATGGAATATTTTTCCATTTTTTTGTGTCTTCTTCAATTTCTTTCATAAGCTTTCTATAGTTTTCAGTGTATAGATTTTTCACCTCTTTGGTTAGATTTATTCCTAGGTATTTTATGGTTTTTGGTGGAACTGTAAATGGGATCGTTTCTTTGATTTCTCTTTCTTTTGCTTCATTCTTGGTGTATAGGAATGCAACTGATTTCTGTGCATTGATTTTATATCCTGCAACTTTGCTGAATTCATGGATCAGTTCTAGCAGTTTCTTGATGGAATCTTTTAGGTTTTCCATATAGAGTACCATGTCATCTGCGAAGAGTGAAAGTTTGACCTCCTCCTGGCCGATTTGGATGTCTTTTATTTCTTTGTGTTGTCTGATTGCTGAGGTGAAGACTTCCAATACTATGTTGAATAACAGTGGCAAGAGTGGCTATCCCTGTCTTGTTCCTGACCTTAGCTTAGGGGGAAAGCTCTCAGTTTTTCCCCACTGAGGATGATATTAGTGTTGGGTCTTTCATATATGGCTTTTATGATCTTGAGGTACGCCCCTTCTATCCCTACTTTCTTGAAGATTTTTATCAAGAAAGGATGCTGCATTTTGTCAAATGCTGTCTCTGCATCTACTAAGAGGATCATATGGTTCTTATCCTTTCTTTTACTGCTGTGATGAATCATATTGGTTGTTTGGTGGATATTGAACCAGCCCTGCATCCCAGGTATAAATCCCACTTGGTTGTGGTAATTCTTTTAATGTATTGTTGGATCCTATTGGTTAATATCTTGTTGAGGATTTTTACATCCATGTTCATCAGGGAAATTGGTCTCTGGTTCTCGTTTTTAGTGGGGTCTCTGTCTGGTTTTGGTATCAAGGTAATGCTGGCTTCACAGAATGAGTTTGGAAGTTTTCCTTCCATTTCTATTTTTTGGAACAGCTTCGAGAGAATAGGTGTTAACTCTTCTTTAAATGTTTGGGTAGCATTCTCCTGGAAAGCCATCTGGCCCTGGACTCTTGTTTTTTGGGAGATTTTTGATTACTAATTCCATTTCTTTATCGGTCACGGGTGAAAACACATTCTAATCGGAGATGTTACCAGGTGGCTTTCACTGCCAGATGTGAAGCCACTGATCCAAAGACCAGGAAGATTTAGCTTGAAGAGAGGACAGAGAAGAACCACAGGGGGTGGGGTGGGGAGCAGAAGTGTTCAGGTCAACAACGCTCATCTGCTGGGCCACCCTCAGCCTCACTCATTCTGGAATTCAAGGGGAGCTGCACAGTCCACAGCCTCACAAACATTCAGTGAAGGTGTGGCTTAGGGTGCCCACACCCCCTTCTCTGGAGTGGGGGGCGCCAGCGTACTTGGTCTCAGGACCTGTGGAGCCTCCAGCTGGGGGGTGTGCAGCTGCCCAGGACCACAGCCCGGACTCCAGCAACCTCGTTGGCCAGGGAGCCTCCCTTCGGCCAGAAGAGCAGACGCTGTGCAGAACATTCAGCACCCTGGCCGCTGGAAGGGTCTGGAAGGGTCTGGAAGGGTCTGGAAGGGCTGGAGGGAATCCTCCGTCATCTCCACTCCCCTTGCCAAGATGGGGGCAGAGGAGGGACGAGCCACAGCACACCTGTGCCCAGCTGGGAAGGAATTCCCAAACATTTCTCTCCCATGTGGAACCCCTCTGGATTTTCAAGTGGAAAGCAGGGTAAATTTATGAAAATTTATAGAGCTTTCCTAGTCTTTTGGTCAAGCAGTGAAGGGGTTCCTCAGGAGTCTCCCAGGCAGTGTGTAGTAAGATGCCCCTGGAAACAGGGCCCGAGACACCCTCTTTCTTGAGTTGTTCTGGAGTCATGGATCCTAGCTGGCCATCCAGCCCCGAGGTAGAGATCTAGACCTGAGATTCACGACACAGTACTGTGGGCTTCTGGAGCTCTGGGGACCCTCCTCAAGCATATGTAGTATGTTATACACATTCTTTTCTCTGTAACCATCACCGGAGTCTCAAGGGACCCACGGATGAAGAGGCCAAGTGCTATTTGCCTTGTGTTTTTGAGACAGTGGTCAGTGGGGCTGTTTAGAGATGGGAAAGAGAAGGCTGTCAAAAGATTTGGATTTTATTGCATTAAAAAATTTTTTTTTCTAATGTTTATTTTTGAGAGAGAGAGAGAGACAGAGAGCGAGTGGTGGTGGGGGGGAGGGGTGGCAGAGACACATGCACACAGAATCTGAAGCAGGCTCCAGGCTCCGAGCTGTCAGCACAGAGCCTGACGGGGGGCTCAAACCCATGAATCATGAGATCATGACCTGTGCCGAAGTTGGACGCTTAACCAACTGAGCCACCCAGGCGCCCCTATTTTTATTTTGAGGACCCTCCATACTCTTTTCCAGAATGGCCGCACCAGTTTGCATTCCCACCAACAGTGCAGGAGGGCTCCCCTTTCTCCTTCCTCACCAACATCTGTTGTTTCTTCAGGGTGTGCTTTGATAAGCTGATTTTATTTCTGTTCTTCCTGGTACTGGGAGGGGGGGAAGGGGAAGTCAAAAAAATCCCCTGAGAAATCCTGCCTCCTTTATAACCAAGCTTCTTTAAAGAATTGCCTATCCTGGATTCTCTCCATTTGTTCCCTCATTCATCCCTTAAACCTCAGTGATTTGACCTCCTCTCACCTGTGTCCCGAAATCGCCCACTCCAGGTCACCAATCCCACTTTGCACCTAACTGTGCTTAAGATGCTTTCCAAGTCCTGCCCTACCTGCCTTGCTTGTAGTTCTTTCTATGGACTTAAATAATTAATCTGTATCTATCTTTCTCAAAGCATGCACTGTCTACAACACTATCAGCCATCATTCACAAACTCCCTAGAAAAAACAAAGATTCTTAACTAAATTTAACCACAAACTCTGACCCTGCTAAATGAACTTGATATCAGTATTCATCCATTCCTTAAATAATTGTTGAGGACCTATTGGGCGCCCGTCACTGTGCTGGGTCCTGATGGCCCACCCTGTGCCAGCAAAGTAGCATTCTAGAAGCTTTCTAGAAGGAGTGAGTGACGTCTGGGTGCTCTTAGGAGAATTGCTCTGTGGTTGGGATCTCAGCTGCTCCTACTGGAACTACATCATTCATCTGGGCTGGTCTAGGCTCCCTGGAGTGTTTAGTCCTCACAAAGTTAAGACAATCAAAAAGTACTTTTCCATTACACACACACACACACACACACGAGTCAGCAACAGTTCAATAGTTGGGCTAAAGCGACCAACAAGGCATCAGTTTTCTAAAGTACTCAAGGGACCCCAAAACAGATACAGATATAGATATAGATATAGATATAGATATAGATATACATATACATATACATATACATACACACACACACACAAAGAGAAGTTTGGCCTGAACTACTTAAAGACTCAGAAAATACAGCATAGTTGCACCTCCAACTTGAGAAGTTTCCAATCCGGCAGCAAGAGAAGGCTCAACGTGTTGCCACTGTGGATGTGAATGCAGGGACAGTGGATGACTAATCAGGCAGTAACAGGATGAGAGAGGGATTTTCCTGTTGTCTTGGAATCACAGTGAAGTCAGCAGCTGAATCTCGAGAGGATCCAAGGTCTTCCAGGGAGAGTGGCCACTATCAGCAAGGCTTGCTGGGAGGTGCAAGGGCCAATCCCACTTTCAGAGACTCACTTGCTCTCCCACCCCCAACAGAAAGGGCCATGAGAAGGTTTCTGGCCTCAAGGGGGTTGTAATGTATGGGCTATTCCTCCCCTTCTCCATGTGGAAGGGGGGAGAATGGAGGTACTCCCCTAAAGCCAAGTGATGGAGACTCTAAGAGAATGACCACTGAAGACCGCAGGGTCTAGGCAAAGGGGGCTGGAGTGAGGGATGGTGGTGGAGAGGGGCTTCAGTTCCTGCTGGCTGAAGCAGCAGAACCTGCAGGTGGTCTGTGGAGGAGAAGCGCAGGGGTGCGGGGGTCGGGGGCGGAAGTCCCATGGGAAGAGAATCCTGGGAACATAGGCGCTTCAAGAATTGTCTTTTTGTCTTTTCAGGTCCTATCTACCCACTTTTCCAAGTCCTCAAGACCTCCAGACCCCTTTCCCAGGCTACCAACCCTCCCCAGCTGACTAGAGGCCACACTGCATGACCCCTGGGGCATTTCCACTAGACCACAATGCGAGCTGTGCAAATGGCGGCCCTGCCCATTGTGCCCGCTACGATGTGCCCAGCTGCAAGTAACAATAAACCCCAAATGGCTTCATCCAAAACGGCATTTACTGTTCACTTAACAAGAAGTCTGGAGCTAAGCGTACTAGCCATACTCTGTCATTCTCAACATGTTGGCTTTTTAGCCATTGCCTGTCTCCTTGGGGTTGCAAACGGGACTGTGGTGGCTCTAGATACTGTATTTTGACACCAGTGGCTCAAGGTGGAAGGAGAGGGGCAGGGAGAGAAAGCTATGTCTTTTGACAGAAAAGGGCCGTGGTCCAGAGTTCCTCTCTGTCTCATTGACCAAAACAGAAGAGAATAGAATTGCTCTAAATGGTTCAGGCCAACCATGGTGCTTGCCCTGAAGTCAAGGACCCACGAGCATCCTTTTATCAGTAGTCAATAGGTTGAGTAAATTGGTTGAACAGGCAATGACCAGACCCCTGTTTCTGCCTTCAGTTGTTTTCTTCATGAAGCTGGAACACAGGCTCATTTCAGGCATTGCCTCTTCACTCATGAATTCGATGACTGTTCATGGGATAACGTCCACATGGCGGGCTCTGTGCTAGCCAGGCCCTGGAATCACGGGTCAGTTTCTCTAACGACACACTCAGGAGTTCCCTCCGTCTCTTGGTCCTATCTTCTTCTTCTTCACCACCTCCTGACCCATGCCAATTCCAGTCAAGCCTCCTTGGTTCTCACTCCCGGCTGGAGCGTTGCTGACCGGCCCATTGAAATACTAGATGTTCAGCCTCATAACTGGATTCCTGACACATCCCAGCAGCTCTTACACCCACCCCCAAGGCGGCCATTCCAAATGTCCCCCATTGCCCACCAAACCCCACCCTACTCTTCTCATCAGATCTTTTCTAGTTCCTTCCTGGGCAAGCTGCGGTCACGAATGTGTTCTTTCATCTTTACTCCCCTCGAGAGGCACACTTAGTTACCGTAAGTTCACTCGGTCTCACCTGGAGCTACCCTTTCTTTTCTGGCCCTTCCTTTAAACCCCAGCTCAAAGGTCACCTCCTTTTTTATGTTTATTTATTTATTTTGAGAAGAGAGAGAAGAGGAGAGGGGCAGAGAGAAAGAGAGAGAGAGAGAGGGAGGGAGGAAGAGAGAGAATCCCAGGCAGGTTCTTCACCGTCAGCAGAACCTGATGCGGGGCTTGATCTCACGAATCATGAGCTCATGACCTGAGCCGAAATGAAGAGTGAGATGCTCAACCAACTGAGCTGCCCAGGCACCCCGGTTACTTCCTTTTCAAAACCTTAATAGGAATAATCCCATCACTAGTATTTACTGCATATCTGACCCTGGGCTGAGCATTTGGCATGAATTACCTCAATTTTAACCTCGCACGAAACTACGAGGAGGGGGGGCATCATGTCCATCAGGGAGACAAGAAACGGAAGCTTAGATTAAGTTATTCCAGGGTGGGGCTGGGATTCAAGCCCGGATCTGCCTGGAACTCGAAAAGTCCTGCTCCTCAGCACTGAGCGGAATCTCCTCGGGCTCACCCAGTCCCTGTCACTTGTGTCCGCCCTGCACATGCACACACATCCTCTCCGCAAACAATCACCCCACTGATGACACCTGTCTCTCTTCTTGTCTGTTTCCCACCCTGGACTGGGAGTGGCCCCGGGGGCGCAGAGATCCTGTCTGATTCACAGTGTCCTCCCCGACACCTGCCATTCCTGTTACGCGGCAGCCACCGGTGGAGCCTCAGTCATGACCGAGGGGCTGAGTGACGCCAGCGGAGACCTGGGCTGAATCAGGACTGGTTCCCAGCAAAAGGGGTGCTCTGCCACGAGGCGCACCTCCCTGCATCATTCACTCAGCAAATATGTGCTGGGTGTCTTCTGCGTGCTGGGCCCTATTTTAGTTGCTGGAGACAGAAAAGCAGATAAAGATCCCCGCCCCTCGGCAAGCTGACAGCCCAGGGGGGTGTGGGCTCAGGCTTTCTCCAGGCACCGTGCCCAGCTTTCTATTGCCCTGTTTCCCCATTTCCCCTCAACGCTGGGACACTCACAGCGTTTACTGTCAACCTGTCGTGCATCTCCTAAGACTTCCATCTACTAAGTTCATCACTCAGGCTAAGCGGCTGAAGAACCTTTGATAAAAGCAAGTACCGAAGGGACAAAAGCTGGAGGCTTAAAAGAACCGCCCCGCCCCGGCCGAACTGCCACCCTCCATAGGGCTCCTTCTCTAGCCTGAGACAAGGCTCCAGCTCCCGCTGTCTGTGATGGTGAGTCGTCCACTGAGCTCCCCGGGAGGGCACGGGGTGCAGCTACTGCCTTTCCCTATGACATCAGGTCCCCTTCCACTGTCCCTCTTGAGGATCAGATCACCTCCGTTCTGGAGCGCACCCATTTCCCCCCCGCCCCGCGCTGGGGGTGAGAATTTGCCCTTCAGGACTGGGTGAGACGAGGGGCTGCTTGCAAACCCCCCAGACCTGGACCAGAGACGGCCCTGATGGTCATTCCACCAAGACATCCATCCGTCTGCAGCCTGACCATCAGGTACATTCTCATCACACGTCTTCAGGAGAGACCGCAGACAAGGAATGCAAGTCCCCACGGGGTATCTGACCCCCCAAGCTCTTTGCTCTGGGTCACACCATCCAATGCACCCGGTGCACCTCCCTGGGGGTGCGGAGAGGGAGGTGCACACCGCAGAGGGCTCCGTCCGTGAGCGCTGAGGTCACCCACCTCTCCATGCCGCTCGTGGCTTGACAGCCAGAGGCAGGGGGCACTGAGCTCAGAGTCTCTGCCTCTCCCAGGAGCCCCTGTTCCCGCCGAGGAGGACGACTCCAGGGCCGGGAGCCGTGGGCTCCACCAGTGATGGCGTGTCTCAGGCCGAGCCACCTCCGCCCGGAGCGTGCAACCCCGCCCTTGGCCCTGGCCCAGGAGTCCCTGCCACGGTCTGCCCGCTTCTCGCCCCGCTTTTCGCGGAAGGGACGTTCCCACGCTGGGCATGTCCTGATTGCTGATTCCAGAGTTACGGGTCCAAGGCAGGGCTGGGGGTGAGCTGAGCCACCGACATGTGCCCAGGGCCACCCAGGTGTGACCGGACAGGCATCGGTGTTCCTCCTGTTCTATTTTTTTTTATTTTAATTTTTGTAATGTTTATTTTATTTTTGAGGGAGAGAGAAAGAGACGGAGCATGAGCGGGGGAGGGGCAGAGAGCGAGGGAGACACAGAATCGGAAGCAGGCTCCAGGCTCCGAGCGGCCAGCACAGAGCCCGATGCGGGGCTCGAACCCACGAACCGGGAGATCGTGACCTGAGCCAAAGTTGGACACTTAACTGGCTGAGCCACCCAGGTGCCCCACGTTCCCCCCTGTTCTAAATAGGGCAGTCCTGAGCCTAATTTTCCTGCCAGGCCACCCTTCTCACCTCCCACCTCCACCCCCTGCCTCCAACACCCCTGTAGCCCCCTCCAGGGGTCCGGAGTGAGCAGGCCCACCGAACCCAGGCTCCAGTGGAAGGAGCTGGTTTTGCAGCCACATGGTGGGGGGTGGGGGGGTGTCTGGGTTTCCCAAGGCACCGCAAGAGGGCCCAACCTCACAGGAGGGGACGCAGGAAGGGTTTGGATGGGCAGCGGCCTGTATGCCAGATCCAGGCTCTGGAGTCCGCAAGGACATTAAGCCTCCAGGATGCATCCTCCTGGGAAGAATCTGCAGGCGGTGGCCTCGGCACGTCCCAGGACAGGCCACTGTGCCTCTCCCAGACTAAGCCCCAGGCAGACGCTCCCCAGCCCCGTCAGCATGAGGTCACCCTGCCGGTAGGAATTTCCTGTCCCCCAAACACTGAGTGGAGATGGTCCCGCCCTCCACCCCATCCGTGGGCTCCCGGACTCACCAAACACCTCGGGCATTCATTGCCAGGCAGCGCTGGATCCTGGCCTCCGGGCCTCATCGAGGCTGGAGACAGGACAGGGTCCACCGTCCACGGCAGAAAGCAGAGCCAAGTGGGCGGGCTTGTTCCGTGGCCCTGTTCTGTGCACCAGACAAGCCCGCTTTCCTGAGCAGCAGACCCACCGAGCCCCATCGTGATTGCACCCTCCCGGTACTTAGCACAGTGGGTGGTGTGGGATCCCGGGTCTCTGGGGAAACTGAGACCTAAGCGACAAGGTACACGATCAGGTGAATCCTAGTCAGATGACGGTGACAGAAACCTTTCCCGGCTGGGACGCGAGCCCAGGCGTGCACTTTGCCACACACTCTGCGAACCCCGCGAACCCGTGAACCCACCCCAGTGTCAGCTGCGAGGAGGGGGGAGATGGTCTCAGAAGCAGCAGGCTGTAGTGGCTGGGCCGGGCCAGGACTCGGCGTGAGGTTCCCCGAAAGCAGGACCGAAGGCAGAAGTGGAGGGGCTGTTTGCATGCGTGGGTAGAGACGCCAGGGGACAAGGGGGCCCAGCTCTCAAAATGTGACCAGAACAGGAGAGAGAGGCCGCTGTTCACTCTGGAAGGGGCTCGGCGTGTGAGGACACCAGGCGCCCGGGCCTCACGAGGGCCTGCTGTTTGCACTCCCGGGACGCAGAGTCCTCGGATGGGCGGGCGTCCTGTCCAGACAGGTCCCTCCGGTCACAGAATCAGTCACAGGCGCCCTCAAGTGGATTCACAGCGGCAAGAGGAGGAGGGCGGACAGGACGGTGAGCATCTGTCACACCCTCCCCCCCCTTCAGGAAATAACCTAGCGGGGCTTCCAGGCGGCCAAGAGTGGCCCGAGACGGGTCACGAGACACTGACACAGAATGACCTCTGATGGTGTGTCCACATTGGTGTCCACAGGCCGGAGAGATCAGAGAGAATCGGAATATTTAAGCAGATGGGGTTTTAGTCCTTACAGTTCTCATTTGTCCCCCAATAGAATACCACTCGCTGCGTGTCTTCGGATTACAACTCAGTATTTGCTCGTGAAGGAAATGTGGACGATACAGAGGAACCAGGAGGGGACAACAAAGGTTACTTGGAAGCGTTTCTCCACAGGGAACTACTCTTCACTTTCCGTGTTACGTAAACACACCGCGTTGTAATTCACTGTATCCCCTTAAAAGTACACTATGAGTCGCTTCTCATGTCAACAAACGCTCTTTGACATTCTTTTCTTTTTTTTTTTAAATTTTTTTTTTAACATTTATTTATTTTTGAGAGGAAGAGACAGAGCATGAGTGGGAGAGGGGCGGAGAGAGAGGGAGACAGAACCGGAAGCAGGCTCCAGGCTCTGAGCCATCAGCACAGAGCCCGACGCGGGGCTCCAACTCACGAGCGGTGAGATCATGACCTGAGCTGAAGTCGGACGCTCAACTGACTGAGCCACCCAGGCGCCCCTCTTTGACATTATTTTCTAATGTCACTTTAGCATGCCTTTCCCATAAGCCTGACAGAAATTGTGTCACCAATTCTTCTATTGGCCATTAAGGCGGCCTCCAACCATGAGCCGTACAATTAAAAGCTGTCTTGACCAGCCAGAGAAATCTACACACACACACACACACACACACACACACACACACACACACACACTCTCATTCTGAGGATGAATTCCTAGGAAGATACTTGCTGGGCAGGTGGTATGCACATTTTTAAGGCTTTGATACACATTGGCGAGTTGTCTTCCAGAAAGGTTGTTTCAATTTACATTCCCACCTACAAAGCAGGAGAATGTCTATAGCTCCCCAGCCTCCCCCACAATCCCCTCCGGACCTCCCCCCGCACCCCACAAATGGGTATTATCCATCTTTTGTAATCTTTGTCAACTTGCAAGTAGAAAGTGGTCATTTTTAGCTGTTTAAATACCCATTTCTTTGATTTTTAGTAAGGGCAATCAGAGCATCTTTTGACTATTTTCATTTCTTCCTATGAAATTTGCCTGTTTACATAAATTATTTTATTACTGGATGCTTATTACGTCCCAGACATTGGGCATTCTCTACTTGGTGTGTTCACCTTTTCCTTACCAACCTTTAGGAGCTCTTTATAGGATATTAATATTAGGCTTTTGCTTGTCATGCTATAAAGACTTCATCCCTCTTTGTCTTTTTTTTCTCTTTCTTAAAAATCTTTGTTTTTGAAAGAGAGAAAGAGAGAGAGAGAGTGGGAGCAGGGGAGGGGCAGAGAGAGAGGGAGACACAGAATCCAAAACAGGCTCCAGGCTCCCAGCTGTCAGCCCAGAGCCCGATGCGGGGCTCGAACCCACAGACTGCGAGATCATGACCTGAGCCGAAGCCGGACGCTTAACCGACTGAGCCAGCCAGGTGCCCCAATCCTGTTTCTCTTTTAATTTGGATTTTTTGGTCTTATGTAAATCTTAAATGTTAATGTAGTCAAAACGGTCAACTTTGGTGTTACACCAAGAAGAGTTTTCTCCTTATCAACAATATAAAAAACATAATTTTCTATACTCCCTCATTTATAATTTTCTTATTTACTTTTATATTTTTAATTCCTCTTGCATTTATTTTGATGTCCGAATTAAACTGAGGAGCTAATTAACTTTACTTTTTCAAAAGTTTGGCCAATTTTCCCGACTTTATTGATGGAGCACTCTTTTCTTTTCTTTTCTTTTTTTTCCCAAAGATTTAAGACAGGATTAATATTTTCTTGGTTTTTCATGTTTGTTATATTTGCATTTCTTCCTCAGTAAATGCCTACGCATAGGTCCTTGTCTGTTTTTCTCTGTGCCTTCCTCTCTTGTGGACTCAAATCCAGGACACTCATTTTGAAGACACAACTCCTTTTTTCCTCCTTGATATTGCAAATCCTTTCCCCAGTGTGAACTCAGAGAATTAATTTTCATAAAGCTTTCTGCCTTAGAGAGAGGCTTTACATTTCCTCTGCCCATATTAATCTTCTCATTGATGGCTTCTGACTTGGTTGTTGGGCTTGGGAAAGCCTTCCCCTTGCCAAGATCACATACATTGTCACCTCAAGCTTCTTTAGTTTTCCTCCTCCTTCTTACTTCACTGTCTTCTGCATTCCCCTCTGATTTATTTACAATTTATTTGGATATATTATTATTTTTTAATTTTTTCTAATGTTTTATTTATTTTTGAGACAAGGAGAGACAGAGCATGAACAGGGGAGGGGCAGAGAGAGGGAGACACAGAATCTGAAATAGGCCCCAGGCTCTGAGCTGTCAGCACAGAGCCCAACGCGGGGCTCGAACTCACGGACTGAGAGATCATGACCTGAGCCGAAGTCAGCTGCTCAACCGACTGAGCCACCCAGGCGCCCCTATTTGGATATATTAGGCAAAAATCTAACTTTACCTTTTCCCCAAAGAGTTACCCAATGGCCCCCAGTGGTGTTTATGGAGTAATCTTTTCCTTTCTTATTGGAACTGTCACTTTTATCACACACTAAATTCCTACAGGTACCAGGTTCTGTTCCTTGGCGATATTCTGCCTCTGCCCTGCTTTTAACTCTGAGATTTCCACCCCACAAAACCACAGTCCTGGACCGGTCCAACCCCCGTCTTCCCACACCTCCTCTGGCTGCTGAGAGCTGATGGGAAGTTGCTCGATTCCGCTGGTTGGTGCTGTCCCACGTCCACAGTGTCCAGCCTCAGCTGGGCCCCAGCTCTGCCTTGCAGTCAGGCCGCCTCCCACTCCCAATCCCGTAACAGCCATTTCAAACCCCCATCTCCTTCCTCCTCCACCCCATCGCCAAGATAACCTTCCCTTCTATAGAAGCTCAAGAAACAATATAAGCCCTATTGGATCTTTCTCAACTTCTGTATCCACCAACCTTCCCTCCTTGAGGAAAAACAATCGCCAACGTTTGCTGAGTCCTCACTGTGTGCCAGGCACTGTTTTAGCCACTATATGTGCGGTCCGTCCTCACAACAACTTTGTGGAGCTGGTCCTCTTATCCCCAGATAACAGCAAAAGAAACCGGAAGCCAGGTTACGTAGTTTGTCCAAAGTCACACTGCTAATAATGGCGGAAAAGTGTGACTGGACTCCCGGGCAGTGCCTTGAGAGTTCAAGTTCCTGACCACTCACTCTTGTGTGTGACTCTTTTCAGTCTTGCTGTGCATTAGCACGGGGAGCGCTGATTACGGCGGCTTTAATCTTTGTTCTCTGGTGTGGTAGGAAAATCATTCCCTTTTTCATTTATTCCCCAAATACTGAAGCCCCTCCTATGTGCCAGCCACGGTGCTGGGGATCCAGCAGGAGGCGAAACCAGACACAATCTCCATCCTCCCGAAGCTGATGGTCTGCTGGGGCCAACAGACATTGACCAAAGGATCGCATCGCCAACAAGCACAAAACCACATCCCAAGCAGATATCCCAAAGGACGGGAACGTGGCGCTGTGGGAGTGGCCAGTCAAGGCTTGAGCAGCGGGGGTGGGGGCGTAGGGGGAGAGCCTTCCTGAGAAAACGGCCAATGAGCTAAGGACCTAAGACCGAAGGTGAGGAGGAATCAACAGGCAGGATCCAGGCGAGGGCAGGGTATGTCCCAGTGTTCCCTCCACGTTTAGTGACATGCCGGGTGAGGCCTCCAGGCAGACGCAGACACAGGACTGTCCGGGACCCCCCACCAGGCTCAGCCCGAGGCTGCCCCAGGCCGTGGTCAGGACTCAGGAGTCGGACTTGCAAGGTGTGGGACAAGGAGGTGATCTCCCTGTCCAGTAGTGTCATTAGTGACTACAGCTGTCGGCCCCACGACTTGTACCCGTATATGATGCCACATGACCTCATCTGTCCACAGACTCTCCTGACTTCCAAAATGTTAACTGTTAAATTTTTTAAAAATGTTGGTTTAGGGGCGCCTGGGTGGCGCAGTCGGTTAAGCGTCCGACTTCAGCCAGGTCGCGATCTCGCGGTCCGTGAGTTCGAGCCCCGCGTCAGGCTCTGGGCTGACGGCTCGGAGCCTGGAGCCTGTTTCAGATTCTGTGTCTCCCTCTCTCTCTGCCCCTCCCGCATTCATGCTCTGTCTCTCTCTGTCCCAAAAATAAATAAAAAAAAAAAACGTTGAAAAAAAAAAATGTTGGTTTAATTTTGAGAGAGAGAGAGAGAGAGAGAGCACACACAAGTGGGGGAGGGACAGAGACAGAGGGAGACGCAGAACCGGAAGCAGGCTCCAGGCTCCGAGCTGTCAGCCCGGAGCCCAACGCAGGGCTCGAACTCACAGACCGCGAGATCATGACCTGAGCTGAAGTTGGATGCTTAACCGACGGAGCCCCCAGGTGCCCCAAAATGCTAAGAACTCTTATCGGAAGAGTCATGATGATTCTCTGTGGGGGGAGGAGGGATGTCAGGGTCTAAAGCAAACCTGGCTTTCATCCACGTTTGGGGAAGACCATCCATTCCCTTGTTGTCATGTTTTCTAGTGCAGGAACTTCTTGCCTCTAATCTTGATCCTTACTCTCTTCATAGGGATGGACCGAGTTACCAGATCAAAAAGAGGCTGACGTACGCTGGTTCCCATTTGGAGGAACCAATTTTTCAAAGGCCCGTTACTCTCCTTCCCTCTACCTGGGACAGGTGCCAGGCTGCCATCCTGGGTGAGGACGTCGATTACTGACCTGAACTTTCCCCACATGGGCTGTCCCGACGCCTGTCCAGGGGCAACACGGAGGGGCACCGTACGAAGCCAGGGCTGGCGAGCCCTTTTGGCCAGGCGTCTCAAGACGCATTTTCCAATCAGCTCGTTAATTACAAAGCTGATGGGTTAAATCTCCACCCATCTGTTTCACATGTCTTCTATTTATCAATTGGTTCCATATTTGGGAGAGGGAAAAAAAAAAGGAGCATTATTTATCTATCGTCCTCCCCACCCCAACCCACCTGTAGGACACATATTGAGAGTATTTTCCCCGTTTAAGGCTCTGGGGTCCTAAATCAACTTCTGTAACGAAATGCAGGTGAAGATCTCTTAGAACCCAAGGATCAATGCCCACTCCCTTCCTCTACCCCCTGTTTGGGAGGTGATGGGGGATCTGAGATGGGAAACCCCGAGACAACAGTTCAAGCCTCCGACGTTATGTCTGAAGCTATTTTCCAGGGCACCCTCAGTCACCACCACCAGCAACACACAGGCCGTCTCCCCATGATTCACGACGTTGGATCATCTGGGCCTCTTCAGCCCTCTATTAACACAACTACTTGGGACATGTTTCCTGTGGCCAAGAGGCCAAACCAAAGGTGTCCCAGGGTCCCTCGAGGGCACTGGAGGCGGGGGGAGACCCTTGCCCTCGTCGCGGGTCCTGTCTTGCATCTGTCAGTAGGCGACAGAGTTCTCACAGGTCATCTGGTCCCACGGCAGAGGGAGGGGCTGGCGCTAGGGTCAGCCGTTGTTCTGGGGACAGCGGCGGCCAGGGGAGGAGAACAAGGGGTGACCCCTGAACAGAACCTGACGTAAGGGAGTAGGCACTCAGGGGGTGCTGCGGAGAGACAAAGGGCAGTTGTCCATCATCAGAGCCACCAGGTGGAGACAGGGTCGTCGGCTAGGGGGTGGGAACGGTACTGAAACCTCGAAAGGGGCTGGTTGACATCATTGTCTCTGGGCCCCCCTTTGCCAGTCTGCATTTTGCCAGTGGGAGAGGTCGGGGGGGCGGGGACTGAAGAGAGGTGGAGGGCGGGCACTGAAGACGACTGACCTCAGTCAGGGCTGCCTGTCTGGGAAAACCCATCAATGTGGAAGTGGATTCTTGGTGATCTTTAAAGGCTTTGTGTTTGCACAGCTGGCAAGGGCGGGCCCATAGCAGCAACAGCGGCTGGCATTTTTGAGACCTTAAAAGTATGCTAAGCATCATGCTAAGCCATTACATTCCGGAACGCTTCCCCTGGGGAACAGCAGAGGGAGAGAAGGGGCGAGGCTAAGGTTTGGCTGAAAAAGCACTTTTAGGAGGAAGGTCTGGCCTCTGCCTAGGGTGCCAGGGGCAGCCCGTCACTAACTCATGAGAAGCATCCTAACAGCCACTGTCTGAGGCTGCATGGCAGCCTGGGGACTGTCTGGCAGGGAGGTTGACTGAAGGACACCAGGTGGTGAGCGGGCGGGTAGAGGCATCCACGGAGGCCTGCCAGCCCTCTGCTCCACCATCCCAGGGTCCCCAACAGCTCCTCTACCCTGTGCCCTCCCACACGGGACAGGGGGCTCGCTGCCACCTCCTGGCCTCAGCTCGGGGCAGCTCTCCCATCTCAGGGGAAGGGCAGCCCCACCTCCACCCGTGTTTGCCAACACAGACTTGAGAAGCAGCAGGTTCCTGGACCTCTCTGGACACCTCCCCTACCACGAGGCCGGCTGATAATCCCAGGACTGCCACAGCCCGCGACCTCCTCTTCGCAAGAGAAACGACAGCCCCTCTCTCCTGCCCCTGCTCTGGAGGAAACACGACCTGGTGTTTCTGGAATCCTAACAGGCACACGTAGGTCCAAGCTCAGGTTCAGGAATGGGCTCCTCCTCTCAGCCAGAGAAGATAAAAGAACCAAGACCTAGAGGGGGGAATATCCCTGTGGATGCTCACGTCTTCCCTCGGCTTTATTTATTTTAAGAATAGTTATCTCGGACCCCCAGAGTTTACAGTGTTTCAGTCGGCTGCAGGGCTCTGACGCGGAGCCTGGTGTGCAAAGCACACACACGAGGGGGGAGGCTGCCTGCAGAGGGGGAGGTCATTTTAAGAGTTTTAGGGAAAAGGTAGAGCCTAAGCCTTCTGAAACCTTAATCATCATTTATGGCTGGGATGCTGATGTGCCCGAGAAGCATCAGGGCTGCTGCTAGCAAACAAAACCAAATTTATAAGCAAACAGGGCACTGCCACGGCCGTGTCAAATACTGGGCAAATTAACGTATTGTTAAGTCTTGAATATCGCAGGCCTTAGCCAAGCCTCTCCCTCTTTTTCTCTGTCCCCCAGACTCCATTCAGTCCCTTTACAGTATTTGAGAAGGAAGTACTCCTAAGCCCAGAGAGTCTGGGTTCTCTATTTTAGCTTCTTGAATTTAAAGTTAAGTATGTAATTTGTTTGCTCAGCAGTAGTCTTTGACGGGGATGTTTATCTTGTCTGAGAAATGTTTGGAAGTATGAAATATCCTAGTCATACTCAAAAGTCAACTTGGCCTGCTTCTCTTCCAGGAAAGGAACCCCCTCTGTATAAGTTCTGTTCCAGGTTGAAACACAGAAAACCCAACTGAAAGTAGGCCAAACAATAAAGGGTTTTATTGGCTTTTATAACTGGAAGCCCAGAAGTAGTTGGGTGGGCTTCAGGGTTGGTTTGATCCAGCAGTTTAGTGAGGAACTTAAGGATGGTAATTTTTTGCTATCTTTATGCTCTTGACTTCACCCTCTCTGAAAGCTTCATTCTAAAGCTGGTCTCCCTCATGATGACAGTTCCTGACTTCACAGGTGCACACCATGCCCTCCAGAAGATCAGAGAGTGTCCTTGCCTACAGTGCTCTTGGAAACGTCAGCATTTTTATTTTTTGGAAGTGCTTCATCTCATGGTCCAGAGAACTAAATTGGGTCACAAGCTCATGGGAGAGTGCTATGGACTGAGTAGTTCAGGCAATCACAATGACAAAGGATGTGTGATTGTCCTGGTTGGCTTAGACCAAAAAGAACTCGCTCTTGGAGCACTCCTATCACACGTGCTACACTGTGGGGTGTGGGTAAGGGGTGGATGTTGCGGACATTACCACACGGTCCACCCCATTCTCCCTAGCACTGCCGCCATCTTTGGCAAAGAGTTACTCAGCTTTCCGTCTCATGGGTGGAAAGCACATCACTGCTGGGACAGCTCATGCTGTGGTAGGTCAGCTGCGACATGGTCCCTTCTCGTGCGGAATACGGCTGCCTCAACCTTCTCGCATCTCTACCTTCTGAACCGTCAGAGAACAAAGCCAGCTCCCCATTTTCACTGGCCCTTCTTTCTTCTGAGCAGAGGAGCCGTTGAGATACTGATTTTTCAGGGACTAGGAGGAAAACGAGTTGACTGTCCTTCCTTCCACGCTTTTATCAGGGTTCTGCCTTAAGAAGGCAACTCTTGGGGCTGTGTCTTACACCAGCACCCGTGGCAAAGGAGGCATAGTAATGAGACCCTAAAAGAGGAGGGGGGAGATCTTGAAGATGCTTGCCTTGGGGTGATCTTGTGGGTTCCTCAAGCAGTAGCCCTGCTTCTGGCATGTCTTGTCCAAGTCTATGGATGGGATGCAGTTCCTCTCCCAGAGCGAGTTTGGGGAGCACAGAATGTGGTTCATTCAGAGACTACAGCTACTCCTGATGGTCACGTTTCACCTGGCCTTGTGGGTGCCACACAGACAGGTCTTTGTAATATTCTCATCACTACAATTTCAGCAATAAAATAAGTTACTTCTTGCCCTCCCCTATCAACCCACTGGCCTAAAAGCATGTCTTGCCCCAGTGGTTAATACCGAAGACAGCAATGAAGCCACATGAAAATAATGACATGGGTAAACTTCTTTCCCAATCTTTGCTCCCCATTTCTTTTTCGTGTCTTATTGCATAAAAGAACCTTTCTATGTTAATAAAAATGGTAACGACTAGACAGTAGGCTCCCTGAGAGCAGACATTACTTTTATACGGCTTTGTATGCCAGCACCAAGCACCTGGGATATACCCGAGACCGTGTGCGTTACCTGCACACAGACAATGATGAGACCAAGTATAAAAAACAGAACTGTGACTTCCATCCTGCAGCAACGTACCCAGGAAACCAATCATTCTATCTGCAGTAATTAGTCTAGGAAGCTGCTAGAAGCCAGACATGCAGGAGGCCAGACTGCTGTCTCTAGCAGCAATCCAGGAAGCTAAGCTCTTTCACAATCACCCCCGAATGGCCAGACTTCACGAATAACTAAGAGCTTCCTTACATTTTGTCTTTGTTTCCAACTTAGGACCAACCAGAGCCAGCCAGATATGACCCCTAACCGATCACATCGGATGTCCTGCTTCTGGTTAGTTCACCTGCCGCCTCCCCACTCCCAGCAGCCTCCGGTCGGGCCACACCTGAAGCCTTGCCTTTCTCCACAGTAAATCTTGCCCCCTGCCCTGCCTGCCTTCGAGTCTCTGCCCCGATGCAAGTGACGGGAATGGACTCCCGTTCTACAGCGGGTTCAGAATAGACTTTTGCTTGTGTTATTTGGATTTGGTTTATTTCTACATAGTCGGTTCTCAATAATTGTTGAGTGGAGGAAGAAAAGGATTAAAGATGTTGAG
This sequence comes from Panthera uncia, assembly GCF_023721935.1. NCBI lineage: Eukaryota > Metazoa > Chordata > Mammalia > Carnivora > Felidae > Panthera > Panthera uncia. The sequence goes on from NW_026057583.1 coordinate 3,135,632, forward strand.
GAAATCTATATGGAATACAATTATCCCCAGCTTTACTGAGCTACAACTGCTACCATGTTGTGTAAGTTTAAGGTGATTTGCGACATGCACAGCTACATAACTTTTATTCGCCAAGCACATGTAACGAAGCTGGGAAAAATCCACATTAAAAAAAAAAAAGAACAAAGGAAGGAAGTAGGGAATCTGTTGTTTCTTTGTGTAGAGGGACTACTAGATTTTTGCCATTTGACATAATTTTCTCCGTTAAAAACAATCAGGCTGAGAAAATAAAAGAATTCAACATCTCACGTGACTGAACCATGAGGTTAAAATGTGGGTTCTGGTCCAGTAGGTCTGGGGTGGGGCCTGAGGTCCTGCGTTGTGACAAGGTTCCGCAGGGAGCAGGTGCTGCTGGCTTATCCCGCACTCAACGCAGCCAGAGCTTCGAGGTCTGGGAGGTAACTCCAGGCGGACTGCGCCATTTCTGTCCCCAGCATCTCAAAACCAAGATGGAGAGCCTACGTCTCAGATAGAGAAACTGTATGTGACGGTCCCCGGTGGAAATCAATTCCTCTACAGGTTACCAAGAACACAGAAAACAATGTATATTTTGATTCCAATAAAAAAAAGGAAATGATGTTCCCCGGCAGCCTTCCTGTTCAGAAACAAAAACTCCTCCTCATGCTTTGATTAAAGGTAAGGTGCTTTCTTAATCTGGACTTATTGACTGCACAGCTGGGCAAATCCCGCTGCGGCAAATTATTGCCAAATGTTGCGGAATCTCCCTTGCCATGCTGGTTCGACGGTTTGGTTGGAATTCTGAGCTAGGGGGAGAAGGACATTTGGGAAATTATTTTGCCTCGCTGAACGTGACAGACCCTGGGACTCGTGTGTGATGATTACCAAAACCAGTACTCACGAGCGCTTTCCCAAATTAGGACTCATTCCCCTGAGCCGACTCTTCATGACATGCGCTGAGCCCGACCCATCCCGATCGCCCCGTTTTGTCATATGACTTGCAGACGGGTGCCTCATCTCCTTTGATATGCCGTACATGACATCCTAACAAACCCTTCTCTCTAATCAAAGGGATCGGACATATGCCACCATCAGGAGCCGGGCGAGGCGAACACAGACCAGATGTGCTCCTACAGGTCCGACGGAATGAGTGGATTTGGAACATACACTTGGCATAGTCTCGAAATTAACCCTAGGATCTAATTTTAAAACAAAACCCCACATTTTTTCACAAGACAGAGACAACACAGCCAGCCAGCAGCTTTCAACAGCAGCAATACAGCAAAAGTCCTGGGATAACTTTTCAGGCATCCGCTTAGAAGTAAAGCATCATCTGTGAAAGTTCTTAGGCCAGACGGTCTCTAACGGGACCGTTTTAAAATATCTAACGAGAAAACACTTCCACAAACACCAATAGGCATATGTATCTACGGGTTTTAAACCAGCCTTACAAATAAAGGTAATTATAATATTCGCTCACACGTATTGATTTTTAAAAATCTTATTGCCGCATGGATGTCTACAATAGGATGAAAGTTAGTCTTTTCTAACAATTCTGTCGGACTGTTTTCTTTCAAAAGGGGAATGAATAAGTGCTCAACAAGGAGGCTGTGCCAATGGAGGTGGTCAAGGAGTGCCAGGATGAGAGGAGTCCCTGGGGGGCTCAGTCGGTTGAGCGTCCGACTTCGGCTCAGATTACGATCTCACGGTTCATGAGTTCGAGCCCCGCGTCAGGCTCTGTGCTGACAGCTCGGAGCCTGGAGCCTGCTGCGGATTCTGTGTCTCCTTCTCTTGCTGTGCCCCTCCCTGCTTGTACTCTCTCTCTATTTCTGTCTCAAAAATAAATACACACACACACACACACACACACACACACAAAAGAAGTGCTGGGATGAGAGGCAGGTGGTGAACCAGAGGCTGGTTGAATTATCTAGAAGGGCCCTTGAAGCCAGAGATGTCTGAGATTCTACATCTGACATACCCACTCATTTCCTCCACTCCAACTCAAGACTGCTGCACGTGGCCAGGGAGGGGCCGTGCTGGCCCCTCGGTGTCATTTCTGGAAAGGGACAGACCAATCGAACCGCTTTCCTAGACCTTCTCTCCCTCACCCATCACTGTCACTTCTGGGAGGCAGAGCAAGAAAACAGTCTATATTCTTTGCGTGCACAGATCTGAGTCCTAGCTGCCCGCTTATCGTCCGGCGACCTCGAGAAGGTCGGCTACGGTTGCTCCAAGCTTCTTTAATCGTCTTGTTATTTCTGTACGTATTCAGTGTGTACTGAGTGTTTACTGCATGTCAGGGTTGACTGTGCTGGGTTTGGGGAGTGTGGCGGTGAGGAAGACACCGCCCCCCCGCCCCCACGCGGAGGAGATGGAAATAAGGAAGGAAACGGCAACGCGAGGTGTCGGTGACAGCACGGTCGGGGTGACAGGACGCAGGACGACAGCAGCCTCCTCTTCTCTAAAGAGGCAGCTTCTGGTGGCAACGAAGCGTCGGTGCCAGTTGGACGAAGGATGGGGCGTGGCAGGCGGAGGGCATGTGGGGAGTCCGGGGGACGGCACACTGTCCGTCGTGGCCACAGCCCGGCATCGGGGAGGGGATGCGGAAGGCAGGGAGACGAAGCGGAGAAATGCAGCTGGCAGAACAATCCGGAAGCAGACCATAAGCCTCGAGATGAGGACACGGGCTTGAGGCATCTTGTGGGGAGTGACAGGTCTTGGTTCCTCTCCTTCTCCGTCCTGCCTCGTCCACGTCCGCAGAAAGTCCCGTTTCTCTGCTTCTACCACACCCCCCAGACCCCGCTCCTCATACCCACGGCCCCCCGGTTCTGGCTGACGCGAGTCCAAACAAGCCCCAGCCCGGTTCCTTCGGCCCGGGTGACAGACCCTGCCGTTCCGAAGCAGTGGCAGGGGGGCGGGGGCAAGGGGGTCCACCCCGGGGGTGGGGGGGCAGCCTGCTAACACTGAGCCGGGCGCTGCAGGTGAGGAAGCCAGACCCGGTCCCTGTCCTAGTGCACGTCACCGTCCTCTGGAGGAGGGAGGAATTAATAAAAAGTCACATGAGTAACCGTAAAGCTCCAACAGTGACAAGCGCTCTGAGGCACCTGCCAGGTACAGGTAGCATCTGGCCCGGTCAGAGCCTTTGACGGAGGATGTGTCCCTTCTAGACGGTCAGGGAACGCTTCTCCAGGGAGGTGCCCGAGCTGGAAAGGGAAGGGGCGGTCATTCCAGGCAGGCGGACCTGGAGAGGAGGACACGGGAGCCCGGGGCGCCCAGAGCACGGCAGGGCCGTGTGTGCGAGCCCAGGGTGGAGAGGCGCGTCGGGCTCGGGGGCCCGAAGGGGTTCGTCGTCCTCCAAGGAGCGTGTCACGGTGGCTGACGTGGTGGAGACGGCTCGGCTTTTGTTTATTTATTTATTTTTTTAAATGTTTTATTTATTTTTGAGACAGAGAGAGACAGAGCATGAACGGGGGAGGGTCAGAGAGAGAGAGGGAGACACAGAATCTGAAGCAGGCTCCAGGCTCTGAGCTGTCAGCACAGAGCCCGACGCGGGGCTCGAACTCACGGACCGCGAGATCGTGACCCGAGCTGAAGTCGGCCGCTTAACCGACTGAGCCACCCAGGCGCCCCATAGACGGCTCGACTTTTGACAGGCACACTGTTCCTGTGTGGACACCAGGTCTGGGGTCACTGGTGGGCAAAGGGGGTGCGGTGAGGAGGCTGTCGATGGGGTTTAGGGGAAGATTCATGGGGCCCTGGAGCAGAGGTGTGACGGGGGAGCTGAAGAGAACGGATGGTGTCTTTGGGAGAAACTGAGGTAAACCGGACAGAACCTGGGGATGGAGAGAAGTGTCCACGGTGAGCCCTGGAGGTGCCTCCCAGACCTGCCATCTGATACGTGGAACCCGGTGCACTGGGCTATGGGGGGGGGGTGCTGGGGAGGCTGTCCCCAGCTCTGCGGTCAAGTGTTCGGTCCACATGCACGAAGTTCTGTCATCGAAAGGAAGGAGAGAAGGGGTAATAGGGGACAGTCAGCATTTTCCATCGTAGGGAACCCACTAAACACTCGTAGGAAAATACCACACTCCACTCCAGTGTGGTCCTCGAAGACTTTGTGGCCTTTCCCTGAAGAGTGGAAGAATCCGAACCCTGTGTCGGGGCCGAAGGAGGGCCACTGTGTTCCTAGAGGAGATGCCCAGGCTGGGCCTCCCGAGTCCCCTCATACCATGGCTAAATGTCTTCAGCACTTGAGCTGACCGGTGGTGGGTTTCTCTAATGAGGGTGGGAAGGGAAAGACTCCACTGGAGGAGAAAAATGGAGAGGATGAGGGGCGCCTGGGTGGCTCAGTCAGTTGAACGTCCGACTTCAGGTCAGGTCATGATCTCACGGTCTGTGAGTTCGAGCCCCACCTGGGGCCCTGTGCTGACAGCTGGGAGCCTGGAGCCTGCTTCGGATTCTGTGTCTCCCTCTCTCTCTGCCCCTCCCCTGCTCATGCTCTGTCTCTCTCTGTCTCAAAAATAAATAAAAACATTAAAAAATGAAAATAAAAATAAAAAAAATGGAGAGGGTGGCATCTCTGATGAAACTTGCTTTGTGTTTTATGGCTGTCGTGTGTCGCTAATGCCCCCAGCAAGCTGCCGCGAGGTGGAGACAGGCCTTGCAGCGGGACAGGCAGTTCATCCAGACCGCGCCGCCTCCTGGGCCTGCACAGGGACAGTATTTTATTTTATTAAACAATTCTTTTTAACGTGCGGGAGGGGCAGAGAGCGAGGGAGACACAGAACCCAAGCAGGCTCCAGGCTCCAAGCTGTCAGCACAGAGCCCGATGCGGGGCTCAAACTCACAAACCACGAGATCATGACCTGAGCTGAAGTCAGATGCCCAACCGACCGAGCCACCCAGGCGCCCCTGCAGAGGGACAGTCTTTACGCCACAAGAAACTATTCATTAAGCAACATTCACCGTGAATACCGTTCAATGCCAGCCAAAGACACTAAATTGTGCCTTAATATTCCATGAGGACAGGTGCTCACACTAAGAAATATTTCAGGACCCCCCAAGACAAGAGCAACCTCAGGCAAGTGAACCCTCATAACATTTAACTGCTGCATCCGGCCTGACGTGTGCCATCTCATACCCTGTGCCTTAGCTGTTTACGCACACGTCTTCATTTCCCGTTCTCGGCAACCTACTTGGACGAATGACATACTTGAGTAAACGGCACATGAGTTGAACAGTTTTCTAGAGACAGAACCACAGAATGCTCAGAGGTGTGGCCTGGCTGCTAAGACTGTAACATACACAATGTGTCATGGGGTTTTGGTAGAAGAAACCGAGAGAGGAGCAGTTGACCCTGAGGGAGGGAAGGCCTTTGCTGAGCTCACATAGGGTCCCAGGCAAAGTAGCTGCTGGGCATATATTCATTTTTCCTCTCTAAGCAGAATTGAGGGGACAAACTGCCACCACATGGAAGCATTTCCACCTTGCAAAATTATTCCAAGGAAAGAAAAAATGCAAGAGCATTTTTGGCCAAGAGGCAAAATGCAATGTAGACTTTCAAACATTGCCAGAACCACAAAACCCGTCTGAAATTAAGAAGTGTCCCAACGATTTGAAAAAGAAAACCCATTCAGAATGGAAGTGAGGGGACAGAGATGGGACAACAGTCTTCCCACTATCCCTAGTCCAGAAGTCCACTTCCTGCAGCCACATCATGAACAACTGTCCAGTGAGCATTTCCGTGGGACTAAAATCACAAACAACGAATACAGTCTTGTCACGTTCAACTGTTCTGTTTGTAGACAACACCTGAGGCTTTGAAATGGGGCGGGAGACCCAGCCATACTCATGCGAAAGCAACACGCTTTTTCCAGAAGACCACAGTCAATAATGGGAAATGCCTGCTAGCAGGAAGCTTTTAAATTACCGAGACCATTAGATGCAGTGGACATGACTTGAGCACACATACGTCTCTTGGAGTCGAAATATGAATGGATAATGGAATCTATGAAAGAAGGGATCAATGAAGCATTGCAATCTGCAAACAAAGGGAAGTGGACAGATGCCAGAGGAGACAGGTGAATGTTGGGATTACACCTCGCCCAGCTTTTTTTTTTTTTTTTTTTAAGTTTACTTATTTATTTTGAGAGGGAGAGAGAGCAAGGCAGGGCAGTGAGAGAGAGGCAAAGAGAAAATCCCAAGCAGGCTCCAAGCTGTCAGCACAGAGCCCGATGTGGGGCTTGATCCCACGACTGTGAGATTATGGCTTAAGCCAAAATATGAGTTGGTGGCTTAACCAACTGAGCCACCCAGGCGCCCCATACCCAGCTTTTTTACAAAAGCCTTGAACTAGGAGTAAACAGACTGGCTGTAAAGAGTAGCAGTTATGAAATATTTGAAATCTTTTGTAAGATTTCGGTTTTATATACACAATGGAGTACTACATGGCAATGAGAAAGAACGAAATATGGCCCTTTGTAGCAACGTGGATGGAACTGGAGAGTGTGATGCTAAGTGAAATAAGCCATACAGAGAAAGACAGATACCATATGTTTTCACTCTTATGTGGATCCTGAGAAACTTAACAGAAACCCATGGGGGAGGGGAAGGAAAAAAAAAAAGAGGTTAGAGTGGGAGAGTGCCAAAGCATAAGAGACTCTTAAAAACTGAGAACAAACTGAGGGTTGATGGGGGGGTGGGGGGGGGGGGGGGTGGGGTGGGTGATGGGTATTGAGGAGGGCACCTTTTGGGATGAGCACTGGGTGTTGTATGGAAACCAATTTGACAATAAATTTCATATACTGAAAAAAAAAAATAAAATAAAATAAAATAAAATAAAATAAAATAAAATAAAATAAGATTTTGGTTCAAGACAGTGTTTCTCAACCAGAGGCACTTCTGCCCCAAGGGGACGTCTGGCTCTATGTAGAGGGATTTATGGTTGTCACAACTGGGGGGCGGTGGGCTTCTGGTAGAAGCCAGGGATGCTGCTCAACATTGTACAATGGATGATTCTTCCATTCTCTGCCACAATGAATTATCCAGCCCCAAATGTCAATAATGTCAAGGCTGAGAAACCCTGGCAAAAGAGGGAAAAAATGCATGCAAAATTAAAAAAGGGACAATAATCCATGATTCCTTGAAATAGGATGTGTATCTGACAATATGAAGTTGGACCCTACTAAGGATGAGGGAGGAAAGCTGCATTCATGCTGTAAAACTTCAGGACCAAGCAAGAAGCAAAGACTTCAAACCCCGGGCAGTCCCTGCAGTTAAATTACTTGGTTTGTAGTACAAAGGAAAGTAATAGAGACAATATGGTATTAAGAAACTATAAAAGGGGCACCCGGGTGGCTCAGTCAGTTAAGCGTCCAACTTCGGCTCAGGTCACGATCTCGCAGTTCGTGGGTTTGAGCCCCGTGTCGGGCTCTGTGCTGACAGCTCGGAGCCTGGAACCTGCTTCAGATCCTGTGTCTCCCTTTCTTTCTCTCTTCCCCTTCCCTGCTCACACTGTCTCTGTCTCTCAAAAAAAAAACATTAAAAAAATTAAAAAGAAAAAGAAGAAACCATAAAGAATGTTGCTTGTCAGTCATGCGGGCCACCTCAAGTGCCTTGGGTCCAGGTTCAAAGGCAGATGGGAAGTTTGGAGGGCCAGCTACTGCACGATTCCAGGATGGGTGGCAGGCGGGGCCACGGTGCTGGAAAGGCTCACTGTTGTGGCGTTGGGCTCAGGAGCCCCACCTGGGCATACTCTTCCACCAACAGACATCAGGGGGTCTGCTTTTACTGTGCTTCCTAGCTCTTTACCGTGTCTTCCGCAGTACGTGAAAGAAACTCACCCGTGCTCACACATCACACGATAAACCAGGACTGGGAGCTACAGAGGATTTTGTCTCAACTCCTATTCCAAGTTTTTAGATGCCCATCAATGAGCTGTCTCATTTTCTTGCTTTCCTTACTCAAAAGTGACTTATCCTCACTTTCCTGTTACGCTCAGAAGAAGTACACCACATCTTTCCAAGTTTGTTGTCACAAAGGATTCTGAACTGGGTCTCTCTTGGAGACTTGTATCAACTTTTCTCTTTTTTCTAACTTCTCTTGTTCCATCTCCTTCCTTGGAGCTCATTCAATGACTGTTGATGCAGGGACATAAAGGGCCAGCCTCCTCATCTGAACTTGGAACATCTGGAAAGGGCCATCTGGGCTCTAGGGATCCCCATGGGAAGGACTGAGGCTTTTGTCAAGAGAGCATTATGGTTCATTTTCTTTCTTTGCCCAATCCTGCTTTCCTCCCCTCTCTTCCAGAGGTGTTGATAACCCTAGGAAGGGTCCTGAACTCTCCACTCTGTCTCAGATTCTGCTTCCCAAAATACCCACTGGAGAAGCATATTCTGGCTCTCAGCATGATTTCCTGTCTCCATCTAGATTTCTCAGATTTGAACAGCTTTGACCCATCAAAGATTACATCTTTTCTCTATTTTTTTCCCCATGAATTTTGAGGTATGGGAAAGGAATAAAAATACATTCATTCTTGCTGTGTAGTTCAGAAGAATACAGAATCAAAATAACTAACTCTTAAAACTTAATTTTGATACAATTTCAAACTTGAAAAGTTTGCAAAAATTGGACCAAGAACTGTATCCTTTACCCAGATGTATCAATTGCTTGTATATTGCCCCATTGTCTTCCTTATCATTCTCTGTGTGTGTGTATACATATGTGTGTGTGCCATATCTTTATGTATATTATTACTTGAACCATTTGAAAATAAATAACAGACATTGGCCTCTGTGATAAACTCAGTGTCTGTGCCCCCCCTAAATTCATATGCTGAAGCCTAATCCCCACTTTGATGGCATTAGGTGGTGGGGCCTTTGGGAAGGGATGAGGTGATGAGGGTGGAACCCTCGTGAATGGGGTTAGTGCCCTTCGAAATGAGCTCCAGAGAGTTCCCTTGCCCCTTCTGTCGTGTGAGGACACAGTGGAAGGACGGCCATATATGTACTAAGAGGTCCTCCCCAGCCAACTCTGCTGGTGCCTTTCTTGGACTTTCCAGCATCCAGAACTATGAGAAATAAATTTCTGTTGCTTTTAAGTCGCCCACCGTATAGTTTTCTACTATGGCAGCCCAAACTGATGAGGACAGCCCCCTTATCCCTGAATACTTGAGTGTGTATTTCGTATGAACTAGGACATTCTCTTACGTAATCACAGTGTAATGATCCTAATTCGGAAGTTAACACGGATACAGTATTGTCAATCCTGGGTCCATATTCAATGTGTTCAATTGTCTCAATTATATCCGTTATAGCGATTTTTTTCTGGTCCAGAATCAATTTTTTTTTTTTTTTTTTTTTGCATTTAGTTGTGAAATTTTAGCCTTTTCAATCTGGAAGGGTTCCTCAGTCTTTGTTTTTGTCTGTTTTGACTTTGATGTTTTTCGAGAATACAGGTCAGTGATTTCATGGAATCCCCCCCCCCCCCATTTGAGATTTGAGTCTGTTCAGTGTTTCCTCATGATTAGGTTTGGGTTTTTAGTTCTTGGCAGATATGGTGACAGTAGTGACTTGGGTCACTGTCTGTGTGTCATAGGAGGAGGGACAGGATGTCAGTTTGTCCCAGTGCTGGTGATGTGAATTTGCTCAGTCGGTTAAGGTGTCCACTAGGTTTCTTCTCTGCATTTAATATGCGATTTTATAATTAATTGCAATTAATATGCAATTTATGGCAGCTCCTTTGACATTATGTAAATATCCTGCTATTCATCAATTCTAGCATCCACTGGTGACTTTAAAGTTATTCCTACATTATTTTTTCCACGTGTAAGGAAGAGCGTCTGTATATGTTTACTTACATCAGAGTGGACTAGTGGATTCTGACTTTATTCAGGGAGTTAGAATTCATTCACTGGGATGACATTGTTTCCTCATGATTATTTAATTTGATTCCCAAATGGTTTGAGATTTGGCCAGTGGCAGCCTCTTCAGGTAGGCTCAGGCTCTGTGTGCTGTAGACATGTTCCCACCATTGCTTGAACACATCTATATCTTCTAGTGGGACAAGACTTTTCAGGTTCATATCGTACTTTCCCTTCCCTATCCCTGGAATCAGCCCTTTCTCCAAAAAGCCATTTTCCTTTCGGGAAGAGCAGTATTTAGACATCAGATCTGGGCACTGGGTGGGTTCATTGCTACTGGTATCATGGCTTCTAGGCCCTCTCGGCTGTCAGGGCTGGGAAATACACACACATATATATTTCTAGTTATATATCAATGTGTAAATTAAAAGCCATATATCGTAAACCGTTCATACAATACCTCTCCATACCAACATTATTAAGATTTACTGTAGTCTTTCTTTTTCCATATTTTTAACTCCCTTCTTCAACAGTGAGAGATCTGGCTTCCATTATCCTCAAAAAATTTACTTATTTGTTCCAGCCTAGAATACACAGAAAGTGGCTTCTGAATTACTAACATACCCCACTGCGAAAAAGCGAACCCACTAACTAGAATGGAATATGTGTTTAAAGGTCTTTCACTTTGTTAGGTAAAATTTACATACAGTAAAATGCGTAGATCTTAAGTACACAGTTCGATGAGATTTGATCAGTGTGTATACCTATGGAACTCTCATTACGATCAAGACAAAAGATATTTCCATTGGCCCAGAAAGTGCCCCCATGACCCCTTTTAGTAAATCCTATGCCCCAAAGGCAATTACTGTCCTGAATTTTCTCACCACAGATGAACTTTGCCTAGTCTTGAATTTCACAGAAATGTTAAAAAAAATTGTGATAAATGTGATGTGTTTGGCTTCTTTTATACAACTTTTTTTATTTTTGAGATTCACCCGGGAATCTCAAATTCATGTATAAATGAACTTCCCCATTCATTCGTACACGTTGTGGCATGTATCAGTTGTTACAAATAAGTTGGGATTGCTAAAAAGGAGCCCGTAGTGTGAAGATATCACTCTTTGCTTATCTTTACTCCTCTTGATGGACATTGGTTGTTTTGGGCTATTACGAATAAAGTCGCCATAAACATTCTTCTACAAGTCTCCTTGAGGAAAAATGTGTTCATTTTTCTTAATACCCTGCATGTCTTACGACAGTTGTGTGCTTAACTTTGTGAGACGTGGCCACACCATTTTCCAGCAGCTCCACATGCTTGCCGATACTTGGTGTAAATAGTTTGCTTTAATTGTGGCCGTTCTGGCGGATATAAGAGGGTGTCTCATTATGGTCTGAACACCCACCTCCCTGACGACAGGTGATGACGAACATCTTTTCTTCGGCTTATTGGTCACTTGTAGATCTTCTTTTGTGAGATACCTGTTCAAGCATTTTGCCCATTTTAAACAGAGTGCTTTGTCTTTTCTATTATAGCTGTGTAGTTCTCCATAGTGTCTAAATACAGTTTTTGGGGTCGCATATGTGTATTGTGATTATATTCCTCCAGTCTGTGGTTCTCTTTCTCATTTTCTCGATGGTGTCATTCGCTAAGAAGAATATCTTGATTCTCATCTGGTTTATCAAAATCTTTTTTTTAATGTTAGTACCTTTTGTGTCCTTTATAAGAAATCTTTGCCTAGCCTGTTTTTATTCTAGAAGCTTCATACTCTTAGCTTTTTTATATCTATAAATCCACCTCAAATTAATTTTTGTGTGTGGTATGCCTGAGAGGTCAAAGTTCGTGTTTTTTCCCCCTGCATGATTGTCCAGTCGTTCAACTCCATTTGTTAAAGAACTTTCTTTCTCTCCACAGAATTGCCTGGGTGGCTCAGCTGAAAATCAATTGGCTTTATATGTACAGACCTATTACTGGATTCTATTCTCTTCCATTAACCTATTTAGTCCTACGCAGATACCATATTCTCTTGATTACCAGGGCTTTATAATACATTTTGAAATCGGGTAGTGTCTTTGTTCTTCTTTTTTCAAGATTGCTCTGACCATTCTCTGGCCCTTTGCACTTCCATATATAATTTATAATTAACTCATCATTTTTCAACAAAAATCAGTGTTTCAACAAAAATCGTCCTTTGGGATTTTGACTGCAATTAATTTACAGGTTAATTTTGGGAGGGATTAAAGTCTTGACAGTAAGGTGCCTTCCGATGTTTGGACTTGGAGTGGACTTGATTTAGACGGTGACCCTTTGTATTTCTCCCTCACAAGGTATGTGCGCACGTACGCATGCATTTGTGCATATGCCGGATGGTTCTACTCAATGGGGTTCCTTTACTCTTCTTCTACTGAGCTGAAAACTAATTCCAGCTGCTAGCACCTGTCTGCCTGGCTTGGAAGCAGGGATATTATGTATACAAGCTGATTCTGGGAAGAGTGGGCAGTAGGGATGATCGGGAGACAGGCACGGCTTACTCTGAACTTGCAGGCATCACAGTTTACGCGTAGCATGTAGCACTGGTGGGAAACAAATGGGTAGAAATGGGGAAAATGCTAATGTGACGGAATGCGCTCGGCCCGGGGGAGAGAGAAATTGCATACGTTCTGGCTGAAGTGACCGGTTATTTGAGGAAGTTAATGGAAACAGTAGCCGCCATAGGCAGATACACCTGTAAGTATATCTTCCTCAAAGGGGCTTGTATCCCCTTTGAGGCAAGTCTGTCTTTGGGTCTGAAAGATAAGCAGACTTTGACTTCCCAGGGCCGGGCACCTGTGGGGATATTTCCCTGGAGCAGAGAATACCAATACTATAACATAATATAAAAATAGCTACTATTTATTGGGCACTCATTCTGTGCCAGGCCCAATACCGCCATTCTACATTTCCTTTTCACAACCCTTTGGGATGGGTACTATTAGCGGTCTATCTTACAGATGACGAAACGAAGGATTTGAACGGTAAAGTGCACCCGGACCCCACAGTTAGCAAAACGGAGACCTGGCTCTCAGCCCCGACCTCCTGTCTCTCCGCACAGCTCAGCACTGATTTATATTATCACTTTGAATCTCACAGTCCTGACGCCCCTGGGACCTCCTCATCCTGGGGGAAGCCCCGCTGATGTCTGATTCGCCTTCTTGGCAACTTCTCTTCTCCATAAATCTAGACCAAGGCCGGGGCGAGCTTCTCTGTCAGCTTCTGTCTCCGCCATATGCCTTAATTAGCCAGTGGAGGTGGAGCACCAGGGCCGTCAGGCCTGGAAATTAGACTTGGGGAATCCCTGGTGGTGTTTGGGCCATTATTACCCAGCCCGGGCTTGCTTCTGGGCTTTTAAGTGCATTAGCGCACCCTGCACTCACTTGCCTGGCTGTTCCATGCTGGCTCGCCTGTCAAATCACCTCTCATTTGTACGGCTCACCTGATGCTGTTGGAGCACTTTCCTGGCAATGGGAGCTGCTGGTTCATCCTGAGGGATCTGGGGACCGGGCCTAGTTTTACAGACGGGGAAGCCGAGACGGGGCTGTATGGAGTAAGTGTGTTTTTGGTCTCCTTCATATGCTTAATGTTTGCAACTGGAGTGATTTGTTTTTTTTTTTTTTCATGTGGCTGGATCTAACGTTTCAATCTGGCAGTTTAATGAGCCTCTGAGCAAGGCTATGTTCGGAGTATCAAAGTGAAGCAGAGGGAACTGATTGATTATTGAATATGGGCCCTGTAGACCACTGAAAAGAATACCTCGGGTTTGGGGGCTGACGGGCATTATCTCGGTTATCTGGATGCATGCGCTGGGGGCGTCTCAAGTTACCCAGCATACTCTAAATGGAAGCTGTTTCCCGGAGGCCGCCCAGGGGTGGTGGCACAATCAAGACAGCCCTGTGATCTTATGATGTCACCTGAGATCAACGCTACCACTTTACTTGGTAGGAGAAGGGGCCGGAAGAAAGGGAAGGGACAATCTGTCCATCCGTCTATCCATCCATCCTTGTAATCCTACAGTATGCTAGCTTTGGCACCTGACAGACCCCTGTGATGAGGCTGGTTGGTTGGCATCTGAAGAGAATGGGCAACCAAGCAGAGTGCCCAGAAATGCTCCAGAAACATCCAGCAATCGGGGCGAGGACCTCAGTCCCCCAAAGCACTAGCAGTGACACTAAACACAGGGACAAAGCAGCGGGCCATCTGGGCTGGATCACATATTGGAGGCGGAGCCAAGGTTGCTGGAAATGCCTCGTCCTGGTGACCCTACTCTACATCCTTATCCAGGGGAGGAGGGGAGCCTGCGGACTTCCTACCTCAAGTCTGCATTCTGGGGTGTAGGAGTCAGGCTGAGCTTTTCAGGAGGGACACTAGGCCACCAGGAAAGGGAGTGCGGAACGGCCAACATCGGGGCATGAGATAAGGGCTTTCCAGTAAAGTTTTCAGTAAAACTTTCCAGATTGACCAAGTTGGAAAACTGCTGCTCTTGACTGCCATTCTGCTATCAAGAATGCCCCCGCTTGCTAGCTGCACCCAGGTGCCCCCTCTGAAGGCACCAACCTCTACTTCAGGGAAGTTCTCAAAACTGAGCTTTGCAAAAATAATGGTGTGCAGCTGCTGTGAAAATGCTTTTATAATTTTAAAAAAATGTTTATTATATTCAGAGAGAGAGCAAGAGAGAGAGTGAGAGTGCGCACAAGTGGAGGGATAGGCAGAGAGAGAGAGAGAGGAAGGCACAGAATCCGAAGCAGGCTCCAGGCTCCGAGCTGTCAGCACAGAGTCCGACACGGGGCTCGAACTCGTGAACCGTAGTGAGATCATGACCTGAGCTGAAGTCGGACGCTCAGCCGACTGAACCACCCAGGTGCCTTGCGAATCTGTGTTTTCAACAAGCCAAGCAGATTCAGGGGCATATGGGGGAATCTATGGAGACATTTCTAGAAACACCACCAAATCCCACTGGCACTCAGCTCTGGCCAGGGCCAGAGGAGAAGGAGAAGCCGTCCATGTGAGGTTTGGCTGCAACTAATTACAAGTAAAACTTTGGAACTGAGAAACCTGTAAGAGCCAATGGTCTGGGAAGACAGCACTTTTGCACCCAATTCTGAATTGCTGGTGGAAAACAGAAGTTGAAGTTTCATGACATTTCTCTGACTTTTTCTTCCGGGGAACACGGTTACATCACAGCAACAAGAGAAGGATAATTACAAAGAACTTGTGAATTTTGTTCCACAGACCTAGGACCCCGAGATTGGGTATCATCTGAATGAGACGTGCCCCTGTGTACGTCGAGTCTAAATTTCGCAGGAAAAGCTCTTTTCTCGGAACCCAGAGGCAGCCCCGGCAGGAGGTTTAAATCTGTGAAACTCATTTCTTGCCCCTCACTTCCTGCTCAGAACTATTGTCTGACTTTCCCACAATCTCTAGGACTCTCTGCTCAATTCATCTACAAACTAAATAAAGGAAGCAACCAAGAAATTAACAGCATGACAACAATGAATTCAATGTGTAACCACTACCAGGAGCATGTAGGTTTTAAAAGAGGGTCCAGGCTCCTTCTTCTTTTTTTTTAAACGTTTATTCATTTTTGAGGAGGGGAAGGGACAGAGGGAGGGAGACACAGAATCTGAAGCAGCCTCCAGGCTCTGAGCTGTCAGCACAGAGCCCGATGTGGAGCTCAAACCCATGAACCGCGAGATCATGACCTGAGCCAAAGTTGGATGCTTAACCAACTGAGCCACCCAGGTGACCAAGAGGCTCCAGCATCCTTCTAAATTTTCAGAGCCCAATGGTCAGTGTCTGCCTCATCTGTCATCCAGTGGTGACCGCTCAGGGTGACACTTTGGAAGGCAGTGACCATGGCAGGTAGCACCTATGGTTGAGAGTGAGCATTGACGCCTCCCGCGCCAATCATTCTACACCGTCCTCCTGGCCTCAAGTGATTGGTCTGTTGATGGAGACCTGACATACATTGGGGTGAGAGCCCTTTGGTGGGGCCCCAAGCCTGCCAGTGATCATGTTTCCAGCTCCTTCGGGAAGCTGGGCTGAGAGAAGGAAGCCAACAACAGAGAGAATCATGAAGATAGAAGACGAGACAGAATCTTCCATGATCCTCTGGGCACAGAGCGACTTCAGGGCTGCATGAGTTTGCTAGGGCCACCATGACAAAGTACCACAGGCTGGGGCATCACCAGCAGGAATTTATTTTCTCACAGTCTTGGAAGCTGGAAGTCCAAGATCAAGGTGTAGAGAGGGTTGGTTTCTTCTGGAGCCTTCCCCTTGCTTTGTAGGCGGTCGCCTTCTCCCTGTGGCTTCACGTGCACGTCCTTTTGTGCATGCCTATGTCCAAATTTCCTCTTCCTCTAAGGACACGTGTCATATCAGAGTAGGGCCCAACCTAATCACTTCACTATAACTTAATTACCTCCTTAGAGACTCTACTGCCCGTGACACTCAGTTTCTGAGGTCCTGGGATTTAGCGGTTCAATATAAGAATTTTAGGGACACAATTTGGATAGTAACAAGGGTCCAGTGACAAAGCGTAGCACGTTGACTCTTCCCACCTATATGTACACCCCAGCCTCTCTCTGGCACTCCAAGGGGTCAGTGGCTGCTACTAATGGTATTTTTTTTCTTAGTATATTTCTACTCGGGTATTGTTAGTATGTAGAATTTTTTGCAAAGTTCGTCAAAGAAGGCCACTGTTTGTGACACAAATTGCAAATATTTTCCCAGTTTGTCATTGGAGCTTTGCTTTGTTCGTTATTTATTTTTTATTAAATATAATTTGTTGTCAAATCGGTTTCCATACAACACCCAGTGCTCATCCCAACAGGTGCCCTCCTCCATGCCCATCACCCACTCTCCCCTCTCCCCCAACCCCCATCAACCCTCAGTTTGTTCTCAGTATTGAAGAGTCTCTTATGGTTTGCCTCCCTCCCTCTCTGTAACTTTTCCCCCTTCCCTTCCTCCACGGGCTTCTGTGATAAAAAGCTTCTGCACTGCAAATGAAACAATCAACAAAACGAAAGGCAACCGACGGAATGGGAAAAGATATTTGCAAATGACATATCGGACAAAGGGCTAGTATCCAAAATCTATAAAGAGCTCACCAAACTCCACACTCAAAAAACAAATAATTCCATGAAGAAATGGGCAGAAGCTTTGCTCATTGTTTAAACCATACAATTGAAGAGAAATTATTGCTTCGGGTTTGAGCGAGAAAGGTAAATAAAAATAAGAAGGCAGAGAATGTTGGAAGATGGTTATAGCTGGGGTCTGGGAATACCAGACGGAGGAGGTCAGAGATGTGGCTGAAGCAAGTAAGCCTCTTGGGGCCTCAGTTTCCCTTCTTCTGGGATACATGCTTCTCCTTCCACCTTCCTATTGCCAAGCTCACCCTAGAAATAACCTTTGAAAAAAGTAGCTCTAAACTTTCCAGTGTCTGTTTGTTTCTGTCCAGGAATCTGGGGGAGGGGAACCTCAAACGAGTATATAGTTAACAACCTGTCAAATTTCTTTAGTTTTCCATCAAAGCAAGTGTGGCCCAGAACACAGATCCTATCACGTCAGGGGCAGAAGAGGCAGGGTTCGAGGACCCAGACTGGAAAATCATTAGTTGCCCTCCTGCCTACTGTCTGGGACTGTAAGATCCAAGCAAAACTGGCCAAGATGTGCTGTTCTCTGAAGTAGGCTCAGCTCGGGGAAAACTATTGATTCTGACCACAGCCATCCCTGTTTCAAAAGCTATTTCACGTTCGAAAGAAGTGATGTAGTTGATGAAAGGAGATGAAAATGTCTCTACGTGCCATGCAGTGTCCATGAAATTGTGTCCTTAAAAATAGAGCTTTCGTGACTGCTGCCTCTAAAGTTGTCCCTTGGGAGGGGACTGGACGTTTATCCCCAGAGGCTGCCTCATTTCTAAAACTCCTGCTTACGAGTAACATCCTTCGAACGATGTCC
Organism: Panthera uncia; assembly: GCF_023721935.1. NCBI lineage: Eukaryota > Metazoa > Chordata > Mammalia > Carnivora > Felidae > Panthera > Panthera uncia. Next base: position 3,153,478 of record NW_026057583.1, read on the forward strand.
ACACCTTATGAGGGCAAAGCAGAGTTTGGGGAACAATCAGAAGGCCTTCGGGGGACAGGGAGGTCAACGCTTCTCCTCTGTGGTGGCAGCGGTGGGCTGATGATCAAGTTAATGCCCCTCACTTGCTAGGGCCCCCCCCAGCCCAGGATCTGCTGGTTCCCCTCCAGGACAAAGGAAAGAAAACAGTCAGCCCAGCACATCTCCCCTCAGGGTGCTGCCTGAGTCGGGCTCCCTCCTCCACACATGCCGCACCCCCAGGGCAGCCTGCTTCCTGCTAGGAGGCCACCTCTGTGTCCCCCCACCCAACACCCAGACCCTTACTGAAGACAGTGGTGTGTGATTCCAGACGGGGCGTTAACATGAGGCTCTAAAGCTGATGCAGACTGTTCCTAAACTATCGATACTAAAAAAAGTACATTTCTATCAAGCATGCTTGAGGAAAGACTGACTTACTTTTCTATTCTCTCTAGAGAACACAACAGCACAAGATCGGCATCATCCACCAGCCCAGATCACGGAGGGGACGTTTCCCAGCAGGAGGCAGTTAATCCGGAAGGTCACCAAATACCCACCAAGGAACTTCACCACCTCAGGTTTGAATCTGTTCATGACAAAACTATACACCTTTTTTCAGAAATTAATAGGGGCACCTGGGTGGCTCAGTCGGTTAAGCGTCTGACTTCGGCTCAGGTCATGATCTCTTGGTCCGTGAGTTCGAGCCCCGCGTCGGGCTCTGTGCTGACGGCTCAGAGCCTGGAGCCTGTTTCCGATTCTGTGTCTCCCTCTCTCTCTGACCCTCCCCCGTTCATGCTCTGTCTCTCTCTGTCTCAAAAATAAATAAACGTTAAAAAAAATTAAAAAAAAATTAATAATACACAAACGATTGCTCTTGAAGGTCAGATTTCCAAACGGGATAACATTTTGGAGAGGAGATTAAATGTGTCATGGAACGGTGTGCGAGTTGTTTTATTATCGACCGGTTTTGACTGCCAGTGAAAATATTTTCTACGGATGATCCATCCCGTCAAGAATTTGTCCACGGAGGGTGGAAGATTTATTTATTTATTTATTCAGCTTTTAATGCTTTCTGGCTCCCTAAAACGCCAAGGATGAGAAGTATCCCAATGATCTTCTCCTTTAACCAAAAAGGATTTAATTACAAATGCATAGGGATCTGTGTGAATGAATGAATAAGTGAATGAATGAATCCTGGGGGCATACGGAGGTATTTTGTGTCGGGAGTTTTCGAGGTTGGCCGATGAAAACGTTCATGAATTTCTTGTCTGTCTCTCCCCAAGAGAATGTGAAGATTTGGATCTGTTTTGTTCACGGTTTTATCTTCAGATGGTGCTGACATATAGTAACTACTTAGTACGTCTGTATTAAATGAAAACAAAACAACAAAACACGATCAGCGCATGTTAAGAGGTATTTGACGTGTATGAGGCCAAAAGGGGCAAGAGAAATATACAGTAGGGTTGTGTTGAGCTATTAATGGATAGTGACAATGACAATGGTGTAATTTTTCTAGATGTTGGTGTTGTGCCAGTTATCACTTGTCTCTCAGCTCCCACCCAGCGTCCCACGCACCAGAGACCCACGGTAAGTAGTGAAGAATGGCAGCGGCGAGATCTTGGAGGCAAAGAAAACCCCGAATGTGAGCTCAGCATTAGAGGCTGCCTCCCCCCCCCCCCCCCCCGGGAATGTGCCTGTTCCAGAAGAGGCAGTTTGAGGAGAGAAGCCAAGCTCTTGTAGCCTCAAAGGCGAGAGGGTCATTGCTGAAACCTCCTTCCCTCACTCAGTCTGTCACCCAGTCATGTCTCTGTTGCCCGAGGATGTCTCTGGAGTCCATTCACTTCCGGCTCGTCCCCCAGGGCCCCACGTCTGAAGAACTGCCTCCCCATCGGTGCCCCTCTGAGCTGTTATCCACGCCACGGCAACCCCACCAATGCAGCTGATGTGATCAGGCCGCTCATCTGCTCACTGCTTTGAAAAATGTCAATTCCTCTCTATTTTCAGGATTCAGACCCGGATCTTTAACAGCACCCACAAGGCCGTGCACGGTCTTGCCTCACCTATGGCTCCAGCCTCATTTCACGTCACACTTCCTCTGACTTCAGACGTGGCCCAGCACCCGTGGCCCAGCACCCTGGCTTTCTTTCAGGCCTGTGCCCCCTCCTCAGCCACAGGGCCTCTGCCCATGCTCTTACTTCTGTCTGGGAGGCTCTTTCCAATCTCTGGCCCTATCCCTGGAGGGCATCCTGAAGAGGAAAAGATGAGTATCCTCTCTTATCTAATCAGCTTTCAGGGATGGAAGAACCATCAGGACAAAGCAAAGGCTCCACCATTGACTGGTACAGGGTTATCTTGAGGGGCCTTAAAAGGGGAATACTCGGAGTGAAAGGGACCACGTGCCATAATCTGAAAGACAAGACACATTTCAAGTTGGCCTCTCCTTTTCCTGAGAGAGGTCCGGTATTTTCTCTGGAAGCCAATGGTTGTTGCTCTTACAGGGGCTCTTCCCTGCCCAGCTAACTCACCCCAACTGACTCGACTGGACCCTATCAGGCTGTACAGTGTAGAGACGGAGGAACGTTAAGGGAGAAAATGAGGTGACTTAAACACTGGTGGTCCTAGACCGTGCAGGCCAACAGTTTCCTCTAGTTGCCCTGGGCAACCAGGGGGCCACAGTTGCTGGGGGCAGGGAGGGGAGGCAAAAAAACCTCACAGGAGCGAATGGATCTTCTCCCGAAGCCTGAGAGGTGATCACGTGCGTTCCTGGAAGGGGGGCACGCTAATTGGGGTCCGTGAACATTGGCATTTCCAGCATGGCCCACGTGCACGTTGAGCATCCTTAACAGAAAGGCAATTAATTGGTCATGTGTCTTACTTGCTCGCGCCTCCCTCAGGGAGACGACAGGAAGTACCCGAAATGGGGAAAAGCCGGGCTCGAGGGATTTCTAGGGGAGCGGGGCATTGACACAGCACAGGAAAGAAACGTGCCGTCTCTGAGAAAATTCACAATGGTTTCTAGATGCCAGATTTGCTGTTCCATCTAGAAAGGGGGGGGGGGGTCTGCACCGTGTCCCTGAGTCTACTGGGAGCGGCTGCACGTCTGAGCGAGCCCTATGAAACCAGTCCCGGCCCTCCACTCGCTCTTGGTGGGACATCACAGCCTCAGAGGCACGTGAGCCTGTACCCTCCCCACGGTCACAGCGTTGTACCGCCGCAGTCCAAGGGCACGGGCCACGCGATCAACCACAAGGGTGACTGGCCCGCAGCACTGCAGATTTTAGTAACAGCCTCTTCCAACGGTGTTTCAACGCACATCCAGACTTTCATCTCTTCAAGCTCAGAGTCTAAGCCCAAGTTTTCGTTCACTACTTTCCACAGAGCAAACTCTCTCATCGAAGCACTACCTGCCAGAGAGCCTGCACTGCCGGACTCCCCCAGATCAGGTGACGCTAGATCCAAATGCTCCCACATGAACAACGCTCTAAGATTTTACTACATTGAGGGTGACGGACTCCTCAACTCGGTCCCGAGCCTTCTTTTCAGCTTTCTCTTCCTCTGATCTATTTCCTATTTTCTTTTCTTTCCTTTTATTTTTATTATAGTTTTATTCTTTTCAGGCTTACTGTTACAGTTGACCCCTGTACGGCACAGGGGTTCGGGGTACCGAGCCTCCATGTTGTTGAAAACCTGAATATAATTTTTCGCTCCCCAAAACTTCACTAGTAATAGCTTACTGTTGACTGGAAACCCAACGGATAACATAAACAGTTGGTTAACACATATTTTGTGTGTTATACGTCTCATATACCGTCATCTTGCAGCAAAGGAGGCTAAAGAAAATGTTATTAAGAAAATCGTAAGGAGGGGCGACGGGACGGCTCAGTCGGTTAAGCATCTGACGCTTGATTTCAGCTTGGTCTTGGCCTCAAGGTCGTGAGTTCCAGCCCCTCATTGGGCTCCATGCTGTGTGTGGAGCCTACTTAAAAAAAAGTTGTAAGGAACAGAAAACACACACACAGCACTGTACCGTATTTATTGGGGGAAAAAAAAACCCATATGAGTGAACCCGTTGTAGTTCAAACCCATGTTGTTCAAGGATCAACCGTACTGTTTCGTGGTGAGAATATGTGAGAAGTACTCTCTTGGTGACTTCAGCGCACCATACAGGCACGCCTTGTTTTAGTGTGCTTTGCTTTTTCAGGCTTCGCAGATACTGCATTCTTTACACATCGAAGCTCTGTGGCAACCCTGGGTCGAGCAAGTCTACTGGCGCCATTTTTTTTCAGCAGCATTTGCTCATTTTGTGTCTCTGGGTCACGTTTTGGTAATTCTCACACTACTTCAAACTTTGTCATTATTATTGTATTTGTTATGGTGATCAGTCATCTCTGATGTCATGCAACGTTTTGTGTGTTCTGACTGCTCTGCCCACTAGTTGTCCCCCCTGACCCGCCCCGCTCTCCCCCGTCCTCCAGTCTCCCTGATCCCTGAGACACAACAGTGTCGAAATGGGGCCAGCTGATAACCCAAAGTGGCCTCTACGTGTCCAAGGGAAAGGAAGAGTCACCTGTCTTTCACTTTAAATCAAAAGCCGGAAACGATTAAGCTCAGTGAGGAAGGCGTACTGAAAGCCGAGATAAGCCAAAAGCTACGCCTCTTGCCCCAAACAGGCAGGTTGTAAATGCAAAGACAAAGTTCTTGGAGGACATTAAAAGTGTTACTCCAGTGAACACACACGTGGTAAGGGAAACAGCCTCTTTGCTGATGTGGAGGAAGTCTTAGAAGTCTGGACAGGAGATCAAACCAGCCGCAACCTTCCCTTACGCTGAAGCCTAATCCAGAGCAAGGCCCTGACTCTCTTTACTTCCGTGAAGGCTGAGACAGGTGGGGAAGCCACAGAAGACAGGTTGGAAGCTAGCAGAGGTTGGTCCATGAGGTTTAAGGGAAGACACCGTCCCCATAATATAAAACTACAAGGCGAAGCAGCGAGTGCTGATGTAGAAGCTGCAGCAAGTTCTCCAGAAGCTCCAGCTGTGATCGTTAATGGAGGCGACTTCACTAAACAACAGGTTGTCGATGTGGATGAAACAGCCTTATCAGAAGAAGATGCCATCTAGGACCTTCAGAGCTGGAGAGAAGTCAATGTCCGGCTTCAAAGCTTCAAAGGACAGGTTGACTCCGTTGGTAGGGGCTAATGCAGCTGCTGGCTTTAAGTCGAAGCCTGTGCTCATGTACCATTCTGAAAACCCTAGGGCCTTTAAGAATTATGCTCAACCTGGGGCTCCTGGGTGGCGCAGTCGGTTAAGCGTCCGACTTCAGCCAGGTCACGATCTCACGGTCCGTGAGTTCGAGCCCCGCGTCAGGCTCTGGGCTGATGGCTCGGAGCCTGGAGCCTGTTTCCGATTCTGTGTCTCCCTCTCTCTCTGTCCCTCCCCCGTTCATGCTCTGTCTCTCTCTGTCCCAAAAATAAATAAACGTTGAAAAAAAAAATTAAAAAAAAAAAAAAAAGAATTATGCTCAACCTACTCTGCCTGGACTCTGTCAAGGGAACAACAAAGTCGGATGACAGCACATCTGTTGTTTTTTTTTTTAAATTTTTTAATGTTTATTTTTGAGAGAGAGAGAGAGAGAGAGAGAGAGAGAGAGAGGCAGAGGCAGAGAGAGAGAGGGAGACACAGGACCTGAAGCAGGCTCCAGGCTCTGAGCTGTCAGCACAGAGCCCGATGTGGGGCTCCAACTCACAAATGGTGAGATCATGACCAGAGCCGAGGTCGGATGCTCAACTGACTGAGCCACCCCGGCACCCTGAAAGCACATCTGTTTATGATGTGGTTTCCTGAATGTTTTAAGCCCATTGTTGAGGCCTGCTGCTCGGGAAAAAAAAAGATTCCTCTCAAAGTACTACTGTTTATCGGCAATGCATCTGGTCACCCAAGACCCAAGAGTTCTGATGGAGATGTTTCATGGCTGTAACACAAAATCCATTCTGTAGCCCATGGATCAAGGAATAATTTTGAATTTCAAGTCTTGTTATTGGATAAATATGTTTCGTAAGGCTACAGCTGCCATAGACTGTGATTCCTCTGCTGGACCTGGGCAAGTAAAATGAAAACCTTCTGGAAAGGACTCACCATTCTGGATGCCTTTAAGGACATTTGTGATTCGTCACACGATGAAGGGATACCCATAGTTTCTATGGGCCACCTCCCCAGGCATATCCTCCGGGAGGTCTGCAAAGCATCTCCTATGTTGCAAAATCAGGTGTGATCCCAGTCCCCAGTTGACATATCCATTCCTGAACCAGGTGCCCTTTTAGAAATTGCTGCACAGGTATCATTATCCCTTGGGCTGGGGCCACTTTTACCGCTGGTACCAAGGCAGGTACGTCTGGACTCAGTTTTATGGAATTCAAATGGGCGGGTCAGGGTACTGCACCATAGTTCCATGATCCTGGACAGCCATGGCCTTTAGGTTGGAAGGAAGGCTGGAGCAGCTGACAACGGAAATCAGTCTTACTGGCCAGCTGCTAGGCTAGCTCCACGTTGTGGTCTCTTCAAATTCCTCTCGTCTATGCCGAAGAAATCCTCGCACCTGCTGGTGATTGGGGGAGCAGAGGGGTGGTCTAACCCTCTCCCAACCAAGAGCACACACACACCTAATTCTAAAGAATGTCCAACAAACTCTTTCTAAAAATGTCATTTAATTCTCACTAAAGCAAGATGTGTACATAATTTTAAAAGTCAAACGATACTCCATGACTTAAAGGAAAGTAAGCAGTTGTCCTGCCCCAGCTTCCGGAACCTCAGTTTCTGTTTCCCATCTCCACTGCTCACTGGAAATGCTTTAAAGTCTTTTAGCCTTCTCTTTCTTTCTCTTTAAACTTTGCTATTTCTATACAACACATTTATATTACTAATTGTGATTTGAAAAAATTTTAAGAAGTCACCTATTGACTTCTTACTTTTGAAATTCTGTTATGTTTTCGAGACAACCATGCATCCCCTGTCCCCATCTTGCCAATTTACTTACATCACAGGTTTTTTGGGTCAAGTTAATATTTCGTATTGTCATCATTATGGTTATGCAAATGTTCACAGAGACCATGAGCCATATTGTGAATTTACTTCCCTTGTTACACCATTTTTATTCATTGCCTTATTTTTTGGCTGACTTAGTTTTACAGCAATTACTTATCACTGATCCATTCCCAAGCATTCTTTTTTTAAATGTTTTTATTTATTTTTGAGAGAGAGAGAGAGAGAGCGAGCACAAGTAGGGGAGGGGCAGAGAGAGAGGGAGACACAGAATTGGAAGCAGGCTCCAGGCTCCGAGCTGTCAGCACAGAGCCCGACGCGGGGCTCGAACTCACGAGCCCTGAGATCATGCCCTGCGCCGAAGTCGGATGCTTAACCGACTGAGCCCCCCGGGGAACCCCATCCCCAAGCATTCTAAAAGAACGACTGCTCTGTGTAGTCAAACATGCCTCCTAACCCATCAGCTGCATGGTTTTCCCTTTGAGCCAGCCCTTCGGGGGGCTGGCATTCGCGGGACTGAGCGGAGTGGTGGTCTCCCTGCACAGTCAGCTGACGTTCACTTCATGCTCAGCCAGCATTTCTCTGGTCCAGCCTCCCCAGAGACGAAGTCTTCTGTCTCCTGCAAAGACAGGCAGGGTCATTCCTGCAGCTGTGTGGGCTGGGCTTGGAATCCGGATGCCCAGCTCCTCTTTATTCAAGCTTCATCCCAGTTCTGCTTTCTGCCTGCGCCACGAACCCTGCTGTTCTCTCTCTGTGAAGGTGCTTGTGCCTCGGTTCCTGAAACTTCCCAGGCTTCTGTACTGGGAATCGGGGTTTTACCAGTTTTGTCTCCTCTGCCAGTAGTCAGAGTCCTGCTTTCACAGCTCGGCCAAGTCAGTGCCATTTATTCACTTTCTCCAAACTCGGTTGACGTCTCTGGTCTGTTGTCTCTTCTCATTCTCTTACTTAGTGTCCTTTGGTAAGACTTTGGGAGGAGGTGGAGATAAATGCCTTGCTCAGCCGAAAGCCTCCTTCCATTAATTCTTAACCTCATGTTCGAGTGATAGAATCAATCTGTTTGGCATCCAAAGGGGTGGTGGGGACAAATCTACTTGGTTCATCCGCACAGACCATACATGAGTAGCAGTTCTTGTTCCTAGCGTTTTAGAGCAACCCTACAGGCAATCAGCCTAGCTGTCTGCTCGGGATCTCTTCCACACTTGTTCTCAGTCTGCAAAAATCCAGCTCTGTGCATGAGTGGAAACAGATCCCTTTGGAACTCCTCCTGGCCACCTAGCATCCCCACCTCCCATCCCCCAACCCCCACCCCCCGTCCTTTTATCCCTCATCTCCCTAACGTGGCTGCTCTGGCCATGAATGGCCTTGGTGTACGTGGGGCCTTTGGAGTAAACGTCTCTGGTTTTCCCAGACCCGCTGCTGGAGACAGGGTGGGGGGGGGGAGCCTCAGATCCTGCTGGTGGGATGGAAAAAGGCCATTATGGTCATCTGGTCTCCAGGTGGATTATCTCAAAAATGTCAGCTACCTTGTGCTGTTGGCATATCTCCTGTATTTTATTATCCTGAAGCGTGTCTGCCTTTTCCCCAGACTTGGGTTATATTATGAACACTCTTCTCAGTTATCCTCCTTTTGGAAGGCGCAGGCTTTAGAGAGAACAGAGGACAAAAAAAAAAAAAAAAATCCCACAAAAACATTTCTTAAATTTGTACAAATAATTTTGGAAGTACTGATCAGTATTTTGTGATCCCTAATTCATTTGTTTATTTAGCTTTTTATTTTTTTTTAAATGTTTACTTTTAATTTATTTTTTGAGAGAGAGAGAGAGAGAGAGCGAGTGAGCACACAAGGGGGGAGGGGCAGAGAAGAAAGAGAGGGAGACACAGAATCCTAAGTAGGGTCCAGGCTCTGCACTGACAGCAGCAAGTCTGATTTGGGGCTTGAACTCATGAACCGAGGTCATGACCTGAGCTGAAGTCAGACACTCAACCAACTGAGCCACCCAAGTGCCCCATTTTTTTTTTTAGCTTTAAAAACAAAGTTTAGTGGAGCTTAATATACTTATGACTCTTCCTTCTTTTCATTTTAACCATTGGGCAGGCCTCACTAACTTGGCATAAATCCTCCATATGCTATAATTTACTTAATACTTCCCTATGGCGTACCAGGTTCTATAAAACTCGTATTTAAACAGTAAAGTAGAATTAAGACACTCCCAAAAGATAAATCTGATACTTTGGGTATCTAAGATTCCTGTCAATTTGTTAAATACGCAGTAGGAACATGAAAGTAAAGTTGAAGAATCCTTACAAGGAATGGCTAAGACATAGTCACTGATATGATCAAAAGTAGAGTTAGACAAAAAGAGGAGACACAGAACATGTCCCAAATGAAGGAACAGGACAACCACAGCAAGAGACCTAAGAGAAATGGAGATAAGTAATATGCCTGATAGAGAATTCAAAGTAACGATCATAAAGATACTCACTGGACTTGAGAAAAGAGTGGAGGACATCAGTGAGGTCCTTAACAAAGAGATTAAAAGGAACCTGTCAGAGATGAAGAACACAATAAATGAAATAAAAACTATGCTAGGTGGAAAAAATAAGAGACTAGAGGAAGCAGAAGAACAGATTGATGACCTGGAGGACAGAGTAATGGAAATTAATCAAACTGAGTAGGTGAGAGAAGAAAGTTATGCAAAATGAGAATAGACTTAGGGAACTCAGTGACTCCATTGGGTGTAAGAACATTTAAATTATAGATATCCCAGAAGAAAAGAGAGAAAGTTTATTTGAAGAAATAATAGATGGAAAAATCCCCAAGTCCGGGGAAGGAAAGATATCCAGATTCAGAAGGCACGGCGATCCCCTTACAAAATCAACCCAAGGAGATCCACACCAACACACACAGTAATTAGAATGGCAAAAGTAGTAATAAAGAGAATTTTAAAAGCAGCAAGAGGAAAGAAAACAGTTTTAAATAAGAGAACCCCATAAGGCTATCGATGGATTTTTTAAAGTTTATTTGCTTATTTTGACAGAGAGAAAACAAGCAGGGGAGGGGCAGAGAGGGAGAGAGAGAATCTCAGGCAGGCTCTGCACTGTCAGCGCAGAGCCTGATGCAGGGCTTGATCCCACAAACTGTGAGATCACGACCTGAGCTGAAACCAAGAGTCGGATGCTTAACCAACTGAGCCACCCAGGCGCCCCTATCAAGGGATTTTTCAGCAGACACTTGGCAGACCAGAGGCAGTGGCATTCACAGTGCTGAAAGGAAAAATACTGCAGCCAAGAATACTCTATGCAGGAAGGCTATCATTTAAGATAGACAGACAAAAGAGTTTCCCAAACAAAAGTTAAGAGTTCATGCCCACTAAACCAGTCCAACAAGAAATGTGAAAGGGGATTCTGAGTGGAAAGCAAAGACCATAAACAGGAGTAAGAAAAGTAGGAAGCATAAAAGCAGTAAAAATCAGTATATCTGTAAAAATCAGTCAAGGGACTCACAAAATAAAAGGTTGTAAAGTACGACACTTTATACCTCAAATGTGGGGGAAGAGAGGAGTAAAGAATGGGTTCAACCTTAAGCAACCAACAACTTAATATAGACAGCTATATGAATAAGATGTTGTATACAAACCTAATGGTAACCACAAATCAAAAACCAGGAACAGATATGCAAAACATAAAGAGAAAGGAATCCAAGTCTATCACTAAAGAAAGCCAAATAATCATGAGAGAGCAAGAAAGGAACAGACGAGAACTACAAAAACAACCATAAAACAAGTAACAAAATGGCGATAAATACATACCTATCGATAATTACTTTCAGTGTAAATGGAGTAAACATTCCAATCAAAAGACAGAGTGATGGAACAGATGAAAAAACAAGACCCATCTATATGCTGCCCACAAAAGACCCCTTTCAGACCTAAAGATACCTGCAGATCGAAAGTGAAGGAATAGAGGGCACCTGGGTGGCTCAGTCGGTTAAGCGTCTGACTTTGGCTCAGGTCATGATCTCATGGCTCGTGGGTTCGAGCCCTGTGTGGAGCTCTGTGCTGACAGCTCAGAGCCTGGAGCCTGCTTCGGATTCTGTGTCTCCCCCTCTTTCTGTCCCTTCCCCGCTCAGTCTCTCTCTCTCTCTTTCTCAAAAATAAATAAGAACATTTTTAAAAAAATAAAAAAAAATAAAGTGAAGGAATGGAAAAGCATTTATCATGCAAATGGAAGTAAAAAAGACAGCCAAGGTAGCAATACTTATATTGGATAAAATAGCCTTTAAAACAAAGGCTGTAACAAGAACACAGAAAGACACTATATAATCATTAAGGGGATAATCCAACAAGATGGTAAATATTTATGTCTCCAACTGGGAAGCACACAAATACTTGAAATAGTTAATAATAAACATAAAGAAAGTGATTGATAGTATTACAATAATGGTAGTGGACTTTACCACCTACTTACATTAATGGACAGATCAAACAAACAGAAAATCAACAAGGAAAGAGTAGCTTTGAATGACATACTGGACCAGATGCATTTAACAGATATATTCAGAACATTCCATCCTAAAACATCAGAATGCACATTCTTCTCAAATGCACATGGAGCATTTTCCAAAAAAAAAAAATCACATATTAGGCCCAAAACAAGTCTCAACAAATTCAAAAAGATCAAAGTCATACCATGCATCTTTTCTGATTACAACACTCTGAAATTAGAAATCACACAAGGAAAAATCTGAAAAACACCAATACATGGAGGTTAAATACTATGCTACTAAACAATGAATGGGTCAACCAAGAAATCAAAGAGGAAATCAAAACATAACATGCAGACAAATGACAATGAAAACAAAGTGTCCAAAACCCATTTTGGGATGCAGCAAAAGCTGTTCTTTTTTTTTTTTTTTTTTTTTTTTATTTTTGGGACAGAGAGAGCCAGAGCATGAACAGGGGAGGGGCAGAGAGAGAGGGAGACACAGAATCGGAAACAGGCTCCAGGCTCCGAGCCATCAGCCCAGAGCCTGACGCGGGGCTCGAACTCACAGACCGCGAGATAGTGACCTGGCTGAAGTCGGACGCTTAACCGACTGCGCCACCCAGGCGCCCCCAAAAGCTGTTCTAAGAGGGAAGTTTACAGCAACACAGGCCTACCTTAAGAAGCAAGTAAAACCTCAAATAAACAACCTAAACTTACACCTAAAGGAGCTAGAAAAAGAACAAACAAAGACCCAAATCATTAGAAGGGAGGAAATAATAAAGATTAGAGCATAAATAAATGAAATAGAAAAAAACCCCAAAAAACCAATAGAACAGATCAATGAAACCAGGAGCTGGTTCTTTGGAAAGATCAACAAAATGGATAAACCTTTAGCCAGACTCATCAAAAAAAATCAGAAATGGAAGGGGAAAAATAACAGCCAACACCACAGAAATACAATAAGTAAATACTATGAAAAATTATATGCCAAAAAACTCGATAACCTAGAAGAAATGGATAAGTTCTTACAAACATACAACCTCCCAAAATTGAATAAGGAAGAAATAGGAAATGTGAACACAGTGATTACCAGCAATGAAATTGAATCAGTCATCAAAAACTCCCAACACACAAAAGTCCAGGACCAGATGGCTTTCCAGGTGAATTCTTCCAAACATTTAAAGAAGAGTTAGTATGTTTTCTTCTCAAACTATTCCAAAAAAAAAGAAGAGAAAGGAAAATTTCCAAATTCATTCTGTGAGGCATGCCTTACCCTGATACCAAAACCAGATAAAGACACTACAAAAAAAGGGAACTACAGGCCAATATCTCTGATGAATATAAATGCAAGAATCCTCAATAAAATATTAGCCAACTGAATCCAACAACACATTAAAAAAATCATTCACCATGATCAAGTGGGATTTACTCCTGGGAGGGCAAGAGTGGTTCAATATTTGCAAATCAATCCATGTGATACATTGCATCAGTAAGAGGAAGGGTAAAAACCATATGATCATTTCAATAGATGAAGAAAAAGCATTTGACAAAGTACAACATCCATTCATGATAAAAGCCCTCAACAAAGTAGGTGTAGAGGGAACATAACTCAACATAATAAAGACCATATATGAAAAGCCTATTCTAACATCATACTCAATGGTGAAAAACTGAGAGCTTTCCCCCTAAGGTCAGGAGCAAGACAAAGATGTCCACTGTCACCACTTTTATTCAACATAGTACTGAAGTCCTAGCCACAGCAATAAGAAACAAAAAAAGGAACAAAAGGCATCCAAATTGATAAGGAAGAAGTAAAACTTTCACTATTTTCAGACGACATGACACTCTGTATGGAGAACCCTGGAGACTCCATCAAAAAAGTATTAGAACTGATAATGAGTTCAGTAAGGTTGCTGAACACAAAATCATTGTACAGAAATACGTTGCATTTCTATAAACTAATAATGAAGCCATAGAAAGAGAAATTTAGAAAGCAATCCCAATTACAACTGCATCAAAAATAATAAAATATTATTAACCAATAAAATATTGTTAACCAAGAAGGTAAAAGACTTGTACACCGAAAACTATAAAATACTGATGAAAGAAATTGAAGACACAAACTAATGGAAAGATATTCCATGCTCACGCACTGGAAGACCACATACTCTTAAAATGTCCATACTACCCAACACAATCTACAGATTTAAATGGAATGCCTATCAAAATACCAACAACATTTTTCACAGAACTAGAACAAATAATCCTAAAATTTGTATGAAACCACAAAGGACCCCGAGTAGCCAAAATAATCTTGAAAAAGAAAAACAAAGCTGGAGGTATTACAATACCAGATTTCAAGATATATTACAAAGCTGTCATAAGCAAAACACTATGGTATTGGCAAAAAAAAACAGATGCACAGATCAACAGAACAGGATAGAAGGCCCAGAAACAAACCCATGATTATACGGTCAATTAGTCTTTGACAAAGCAGGAAAGAATATGCAATGGAAAAAAATACAGACTTTTCAACAAATGGTGTTGGGCAAAATGGATAGCTACATGCAAAAGAATGAAACTGGACCACTTTCTTACACAATATACAAAAATAAACTCAGAATGGATTAAAGACCTAAATCGGAGACCTGAAACCATAAAAATCCTAGAAGAGAGCACAGGCAGTAATTTCTCTGACATTGGCCACATTTTTCTAGATAGGTCTCCTGAGGCAAGAGAAACAAAGCAAAAGTAAACTATTGGGACCTCATCAAAATAAAAAGCTTCTGCACAGCAAAGGAAACAGCGAACAAAACTAAAAGGCAACCTACTGAATGGGAGATGATATTTGCAAATGACATATCTGATAAAGGATTAGTATCCAAAATATATAAAGAATTTATATAACTCAACACCCGAAGAGCAAATAATCCAAATACAAAATGGCAGAAGACATGAACAGACATTTTCCCAAAGAAGACATACAGATTTCCAACAGACACATGAAAAGATGCTCAAGTTGAGTCATCATCCGGAAAATGCAAATCAAACCTACAATAAGATATCACCCACCTCACACCTGTCAGAATAGCTAAAATCAAAAACACAAAATACAGGGGCGCCTGGGTGGCTCAGTCGGTTGAGTGTCCGGCTTCGGCTCAGGTCATGATCTCACGGTTTGTGAGTTCGAGCCCCGTGTCGGGCTCTGTGCTGACCGCTCAGAGCCTGGAGCCTGTTTCAGATTCTGTGTCTCTCTCTCTCTCTCTGCTCCTCCCCTGCTTGTGCTCTCTTTCTCTCTCTAAAAAATAATTAAACATTAAAAAAAAATTAAAAACACAAAATACAAGTGTTGGCGAGGATGCGGAGAAAAAGGAACCCTCTTGCACTGTTAGCGGGATTACCAACTGGTGTAGCCACTCTGGAAAACAGTATGAAGATTCCTCAAAAAGTTAAAATAGAACCACGTTATGATCCAATGATTTCACTACTGGGTATTTACCTAAAGTACACAAAAGCACTAATGCAAAAGGATATATGCACCCGTATGTTCAGAGCAGCATTGTTTCAACAGCCAAGATAGGGAGGCAGCCCATGTGTCCCTCAGTAGATGAACGGATAAAGAAGAAGTGGTATATACATACAATGGAATATTACTCAGCCATAACAAAGAATGAAATCTTGCCATTTGCAACAACATGGGTGGACCGGGCGAGTATTATGCTAAGGGAAGTCGGTCGGTCGGAGAAAGACAAATACCATGATTTCACTCATATGTGGAATTTAAGGAACACAAATGAACAAAGGGAAAAAAGAGAGAGACGGATGCGTAAACAGACTCTTCACTACAGAGCACACCAGAGGGAAGGGGGTGGGGAGGCGGGTGAAATAGGTGAGGGGACGGAGGCGTGCACTTGTTGTGATGAACACTTGGTGATGTATGGAACTATTGAATCACTGTACTCAAATTACACTGTATGTTAACTATGCTGTAATTAAAATTAAAAAAATTAATAAAATTTAAATAATAAAATTTAAAAAAATAATTTAAAAAAATGCAGAGGAAGCAGAAAGCTGTCAAAAGTTACCCCAAATACCTCCCAGAGAGTGGGCAAGGGTTCCACGGACAGTTGTGCAGGTTGTGCCCTGGACAAGGTGTCCAGCTGTGGAAGCAAGCTTACACTCCCCTCCCCAGGTTAGGTAACCATGGGAACGCACAGATGCCGTCGGGGATAGAGGAAGTCCTGAGAGCAGAGGCTACTTCATCATATGTGAACCACAACAGATCATACGACTATACATTTTGGGGAAATTTATCATTAGGGAATTGATGCTTTGGCTTTGGGGCTAATTGGGCTTCTGGGGGGCCCTCCAGCAGTTTGGGAACCGGATCGTGTGGTGCCTGGAGCTTCCCTGCTGGATGCTTTATCTCGCTCTTGTGGAGGACGGAAAGGCCAGGCTTGGACCTCCAACTCGCAGGCTGCATAACAAAAGTGCCCCGTTTAGAGAGCTAAGAAGGTTCTACGTACTCAGAGAAACTCAAGTGTTTCGGTCCATTTAATTAAAGTGTTTTCAAGAGCTGAGCATCCAAACTTTCAAAAGCACTTAAAGTTAGGTCCCATAGATGTCTGGAAGACTAGCAAATGCAAGGCAAAAAAATCAAACTGTCAAGACTGTAGAAAAGGTGGCCTCGCAGATCTCTGGGGAGGGTCCTGCCAATGTCCCAGAGGGGTGTGAAGGGAGTTCAAGTTATTTGCCTGAATGTAAAGGCCTTGGGAGCGAGTGGGAGTTGGGGGGGGGGGGGGGAGGGCAGGTCTGGGAGATCCTGAATTTGCTGCCTGTGGGGAGGGGCTGACCTTGCGGGAAGTTAGATGCAGAAAGGCAGAGAGGAGATGGGCTCCTTGCCCCCAGGCTCAGGGGGAAAGATGGGGGAAAACGGGGCTCCCCGGGATCGCATTCAGGTGGAGACGAGGGGGGCTGGAGGGAGCTAACACCACATGGACTCAATTTTCTATATAAAAATCAGGTGAGATCATCCAACGAGTGTCTGTGGGGGGAGGGCAACGCAGAATGGAAAACAGAGAGAAGACGGGCCGTTTTTGAAGTTTTTAGCCTTAAATGTGTTGCATGGGGGTGGCCAGGCTTAGGTAATTGGTGATTTGTTTTGTTTTTAAGCAGAAGCATTGGGTCTGCCAAGGAGAGAATTCGGGGCATTTGTTCATCGTCATTGACTTAAGCATTATGATTTCATTTCTGCTTTTAAAATTGCTGCTATATGTAGTCAAAACCTTTCAAAGTTAGGAACTTCATGAATTTTTTTTTTTTTTTTTTTTCATCTAGAAAGTGCCCATATATTTTAGGAGGACAGCTTAACGTTTTCTCACAGCACACACCCTCTTACGTGCCCTGCACCGAGAATGAGAAATCCGACATCAGCAGCCCCCAGAAGCCTCATGGGTCTTTCCAGCCAGGACTGCTGCTCCCAAGGGGAGCCAGCACCCCGATTTCTAACAGCATAGATCGGGTTTGCCTAAACCCAAATGAACTCTGAGGTCAATGCCTTCCTGTTCTTCAAAACCACAGGTCAGATCTTGAGTCATTCACTTACTTCTCCAATGTTGTGGGATAACAGAGTTTGGTGGGTTCTCGGCTAGTCAGAGTGGGTGTGGGTAGGCGTGTGTAAGTCCCAAGGATGGGATAGTGCCAATATTGACACACGCTTACTAAGACTTACTAACACTTTTTAAAAATTCCAGCTCCGAGTTTCATAGGGAGGAGAATGAAGCCACAACTCAATACAATGAGATAAGGGTCACATTAGTGCATAAAATAACCCAGACTCCAAATACACACCATGTGATACCACGTGAATATTCCTGAGTTACCCTGCCCGGGGGAAACACCCCAAGGGGTCTGCAGTAGGGACACCCATCAGCCAGCTCCCTAGACTCTGGCTTTTCTCTCTCTCTCTCTCTGTAAAATTTATTGTCAAATTGGTTTCCATACAACACCCAGTGCTCATCCCAACTCAATGCCCTCCTCAATGCCCATCACCCACTTTCCCCTCTCTCCCACCCCCCACTGACCCTCAGTTTGTTCTTAGTATTTAAGAGTCTCTTATGGTTTGCCTCCTTCCCTCTCTATAACTTTTTTTCCCCCTTCCCCTTCCCCCTGGTCTTCTGTTGAGTTTCTCAAGATCCACATATGAGTGAAAACATATGGTATCTGTCTTTCTCTGCCTGACTTATTTCACTCAGCATAATAGCCTCCAGTTCCATCCATGTTGCTACAAATGGCAGGATTTCACTCTTTCTCATTGCCAAGTAGTATTCCATTGTGTATATAAACCACATCTTCTTTATCCGTTCGTCAGTTGATGGACATTTAGGCTCTTTCCATAATTTGGCTATTGTTGAAAGTGCTGCTAGAAACATTGGGGTACGAGTGCCTCTATGCATCAGCACTCCTATA
Source organism: Panthera uncia (assembly GCF_023721935.1). Taxonomy (NCBI): domain Eukaryota; kingdom Metazoa; phylum Chordata; class Mammalia; order Carnivora; family Felidae; genus Panthera; species Panthera uncia. The sequence continues at coordinate 3,171,480 of NW_026057583.1, forward strand.
TCCCTTGGGTAAATTCCTAGCAGTGCTATTGCTGGGTCATAGGGTAGATCTGTTGTTAATTTTGGGGGGAACCTCCACTCTGTTTTCCAGAGGGGCTGCACCAGTTTGCATTCCCACCAATAGTGCAAGTAGACTCTGGCTTTTCTTAAGACTGTATGGGACTCTTCGTGGAAACCTGCCCACGCATTTCAAATATCAGCCCCCACAAGACAAATTCTGATTCCTCTCTACTGGCCCAGCCCCCAGCATAAGGCCAGGTATACAGCAGGTGCTCAATAAATGTATGTTAAATGAATAAGCCCGAGTGATCTCAGAGCAAGGATATTCAAATACATCCAAGTCCTGATTCTCTCCAAGGCCAAAGCTTGAGAGGTGGATCAATTGCATCTTGTTGGGGGACAGTTCTCTCTCTGAGTGGGTCTCTACTCCCTGAATTGGAGACCACACATATCTCACTTCTTTCCCCCCGGCACGTGCAGGGGCCGCCTAGGGCGTCTGCCACGGCAGGTGACTGAAGGCCACCAGTTCCAAGCTTCAGGGGTAAGGGCACATTCCACTCCTAGGGTAAAATCTGGCAAAGTCAGGCTCAGAATTCTACACCTACAAGGGGAATGACAAATAACATTAGCCTCTAAAGTTTACCAACCGCGTCGCCGAGCCACAAAGGAGAAAATGGCACCCCCAAGGTCAAGGGAAAAGACACTGCTGAAACTCAGTTGTTCTCAATCCAGCCAGTTCATCAAACACAGGATCTGTTGGCCGTGCATGTTCACGATTCACATGACAAATGTATGTAAAGAACACTGCACCCTGGCCCTACAAGACTGCCATTTACAGCCTTGCAAGTTAAAGTGTGGTCCCTGGCCCTGTAGCGCTGGCATTGCCTGGGAGTTCGTTAGAAATGCAGAATCTTGGGCTACTGCAGACCCAGGGAATCAGCCCGCATGCTAACCAGATTCCCAGGGGACGTGCGTGCACCTTGAAGACGGAGGAGCCCTGCTTTAGACAGCCAGGGAATCTCGTGTTTGACCATTCGGAGCCTCACGTTCTGCTGTTTCACTCTGAGGTTCCTACTGCCCCCTATAGACCGTAATGACAATAGCAAAGGACTAACAAAAATAACAAATCAATCCAGGGATAGATGCTGTATGAACCTTTCTTTTATGATTAGAGGCACATACAGGACAAGTGGCAGATTCTTGAAATGCCAGATGCTGAGTGCATGATGTATCTGTAAACACAGCCAATCCTACACTTACAGGGAACCACGATCTCTTCACGCAAGAGCAGTAAAAAGAGGAATAGGAACCCCAATAAGAATAGGAAGTCAATATGGGGATTGACTTTTCCCCAGAAAAATGGGGGCTCACAGGAAAATAGGTGGACAAAAGTACTTTTTAATAGCCCAGAAAACATTCTTTTCTTTTTTTTTTAAAGTTTTATTTGTTTAATTAATCTCTATACCCAACACGGGGCTCGAACTCATGACCCTGAGATTAAGAGTCACACACCCCTCCAACTGAGCCAGCCAGGCACCCACAAATAGTCTTAAGATTGAATATCTGTGGGGGCACCTGGGTGGCTCAGTCGGTTAAGCACCTGACCTCGTCTCAGGTCATGATCTCACGGTCCGTGGGTTCGAGCCCCGTCGGGCTCTGTGCTGACAGCTCAGAGCCTGGATCCTGTTTCAGATTCTGTGTCTCCCTCTCTCTCCTCCCCTTCCCTACTCGCACTCTTTCTCAAAAATAAATAAACGTTAAAAAAAAGGTTGAATGCATCTTCTCTTTGGGTTTTCTTAGAATAAATCAGTGATCTACAATTCTATCACTATTATTGCTGAGTCTTGAGAATTGGTGGCTTTAATGTATTCATTCAGCACATTTTATAAAAGGACTGTGTTTTTTTTTACCCCCTGGAGTAGAGACAGGTAGGGAACACGAGCGAGCCCGGACTGATGAGGTCTAGGGCCAGGATCCCCCCGGCCGGTGAGGGTGTCCGCACTTCTACACAGCCCTGAGCAGTGACCAGGAGAGGAATCAAGCCATGAGTGATGATGATCCTGAGGAAAATGTCTCCCGTATTGAACAAAACTTCTGCAACACCTGTGAGAGCATTGTGATCAACCTCATGGTCCCCTTAAAGGGCTAGTCAGGGACAAGGTCACAACCAGATGGGAACTCCCCACCTCCAGGCTTCCTGCGCTCCCCACTCTGCGGGCCGTCCAGGCTCCGGCTGCAGAGTGTGTCCACACTGTTCCATGGAACAGCTCCCGTCACCTCGACTACGCAGCGACACCTCACCGTGTCCTTGGCTCTCGGGGCCATCCACTTCCCACAACCCTTCCCTGACCACCGCCCCAAGTTCTTGCTGGTCTACATCCTCAGTTTCCCTCCTCAGCATCATATTTGTTCATGACACGCATAGCTATGTGTATTGAGCAGCTCCGAGAGGCTAGCATGAAAGCAGCAATCGCAGGGTTAACACGACTAATCACAGCTCTTGCCTAACAAGTGCAGCTGCAACTATTTACCCAGACCTTTTGCATTTGCCTTTTCCTTTCCCGACTCGACTCGACTCTCCTCCTTTGGGAGGAGGATTTGAGGCTTCCCCCCTCCCCCCCGTGTCCTTGTCTGGCCGCCTTTAGAAGAAACACTTTCCTTGCTGCACACTCGATATCTCAGTGATTGTCTTTTTTTTTTTCTTTAAAGTTTATTTATTTATTTATTCATTTTTTGACACAGAGAGGGAGAGAATCCCAAGCAGGCCCCACACGGTCAGCACAGAGCCCAGTGTGGGGCTCACAAACCGTGAGATCATGGCCTGAGCCAAAATCAAGAGTTGGACGCTTAACCGACTGAGCCACCCAGGCACCCTGGAACAGTTCTTGAGACTCACAACAGTGAGACCCGTAAGAGAGTTCTAATTCACAGAAGTCCCGGATGTGATCTGGAATCTCAAGGTAACCAAGCTGTAGCACATGTTTACATTTAATGCCATCCAGATGGGCTGCTGTGACCTGACTGGAGAGGTAGGAGTGTGCTTCTTAAAAGCTCTGAAATACAAGGAACTGGCAGGTATGGAATCACTGGCCACCGTGCTCATGGCTCCCGAAGTTGACTTTGCCACTTCTCAGGAGCACCACAAGGTGGCAGGAGTAGCTTACAAAAGCCGCGGCTCCCGTTCCCCGGCCGCAGGCGCAAACTGAACAATCCTTTATTAGAAGGGACAAATCAGTCCTCTGGGGTTAAGTGTGAACATGGAAATGGCATCTACGTAATTAACAAAGGCTAACTAGAGGAGCCGCATGACCCAGAATTCTAACTGAATGTGCACAGAACCCAGAATAATGGAGTAATGTATTGGAAAGAACTGATATGCATTGATTCACTAGGTAATTATATCTGCTTTCATTGTTGAGAAGGTGCCCTTCACCCAGTTTCATTTTTGCAGAAATGAAAACACTTTGGGTTCCCCCCCCCCCACTCTACATTTAAAAATGAAAAGATTTCTTTGGCCTTTTCTTGACCGATCAATTGGCTGTCCATTAGCTTTCTGTAAAACAATAAGTGAAGAAAATCTGTACGTTTGTCCCCAGTTGTGATCTTGCAAGTTCAAGGCAAATTACCATGTTCGACATGTGGGATTCATCATGTCTGCCGTTACCTCATCGACGGGCACATATCTTTCCCAGATGTGCGAAATAAAAGGCCTATGAAGTTACGAGGAGAGCAAAAACAGTATTAATGCTCTCAACATCCTGCTGCAGCCAGGTAGGTGGGGGTGGTGGTAGACTGGGGCAAGGATGCTTCTAGGTCTGGTTAATCCCAACACGTGACCTAATGAACAAACTCCGTAGAGTGGCCCAAAGTGGAAGGGCGAACGGGTGAGCGCTTTCTTTAGGGAAAAAGATCTGGAGATCGAGAGAGGTCATGGTTAGCCTAAGAGCTGAGGATAATTTAATGTTTATTTATTTTTGAGAGAGAGAGAGAGAGACAAAGTGTGAGTGGGGGAGGGGCACAGAGAGGGGGAGACACAGAATCTGAAGCAGGATCCAGGCTCTGAGCTGATAGCACAGAGCCTGACGTGGGACCCGAACCCATGAACTGTGAGATCGTGACCTAAGCCGAAGTCGGATGCTAAACCAACTGAGTCCCCCAGGCGCCCCCTGAGGATTATTTAAGACATCAGGATTTGAAGTCAGCTCTCCAAGTTCTGCCTAGAAGTGCAGTCTGGGGCTTGCATCAGGCCATACGTTTAAAAACATAAAGTTCAAGGCAAATGGAAGATAAAAATCCACATTTCTTTGTTCCCTCCCCCCCCCCCCCCCCCATTTTTACAAGACTCTCCTCTTAATGACCTTGGATCAGGGAGCAGTATGTTATCAATTTGCACTTAGAACTGTTCCAGTCTTTCATGCACTAATTTTATATCTGGGAATCCATTCTAAGGAACTATCCCTAAATACAGAGAGAAATACTAATATGGAAAAAGATGTTTAACGTGGCATTTAAATGAAAAATTTGGGGGGAAAACTTTTAAATTGAGTAGTGACAGAAAATGATAAAATTTAATGATGCGTCTACACAATCGGTTATTCAGCTGTCACGAAAATGATGTGCGTGAAGACTAGGCAGAATAAAAAGTTGCTCACGTAATTAAGAGAACAAAGAAGAAAAGAAGGTAGTTTGCACAGTTGTGACAGCACGTTTACCTTTTGTGTCGGAAATCGACTGTAAAGGCAAAAGGTGCCCAAGTATTGAGAGTACCTGCTTCAACAGTGATTCCGAAGGTAAGTTTGCCTCCCCTTTACTTCCCCGTAGCCTCCAATTTTTCTTTAGGCATTATCATATGATGGAATATACACACTCACGGAAGCTTTCACTTTGGATTGAAAATAATCTCACTATGCGTCCATCTCAAAATTCTGTCCAAATGGTCTCCTACGCAGCCTGGCCTCCCTGACTTGGAAGCAACACCTTGCAGCCCAGTCTTCAGTGGCTTGGTGTTCTGTTTCCCACGAAGGGAACTGGACCCCAGTCTCTGCTGGAGACTTCTCGGATGGCTGGGGTCGTTGCGGGAGCCAGTCTGAGTTGAAGGAGGAATGAGCAAGACACAGCCCAGGTGCCCTGGCTCATGGTCATCACGCTATGGCTTTGACAGAATGTTTGATTATTGATGTTGACCGAGACTGTAAGTTCAAATAGTTTATAGAACAATGGCAACCACCGGTTGAGTGAAACTGCGTGTATCGTTTCCAAAAACAAAGGGGAAGAAGAAGTAAAATAGATACGAGTGATAGAAGCAACTATTTGAAGGGGGGGGGGAAAGAAACCCGGATAACAAGCCATAAACTGACAAAACCGAGACCAAATATATCCTTTTCATAATAAATGTGAATGCTTGAAATCTTTCTAACAAAAGGCAAAGACTTATTTTGGCCCAGAAGCAAAATTAAATTTTATTGTCTATAAGAACACATGCCCAGGGGCACCTGGGTGGCTCAGTCGGTTAAGCGACCAACTTTGGCTCAGGTCACGATCTCGCGGTTCGTGGGTTCGAGTTCCACGTCAGGCTCTGTGCTGACAGCTCAGGGCCTGGAACTGGCTTTGGATTCTGTGTCTCCCTCTCTCTGCCCCTCCCCTGCTCATTCTCTCTCTCTCTCTCTCTCTCTCTCTCTCAAAAATAAATGAAAGCATTAAAAAGAGAACACATTTTTGAAACAGGTTGAAAGGTCAAAGGACCCATACTTGAAAGTTAAGAGAGTAGGTCTTAAATGTTCTCACCATTAAAAAAAAAAAAGATAATTATATGAGGTGATGGAAGTGTTTACTAATGTCATTGTGGTGATCATTTCATAATATATACACGTACCAAATAATCACGTTGTATGTCTTACATATACACACTGTCATAGATCAATTATACCTTAATAAAGCTGGGATAAAAAGAGGACAAAAAGAGGACCAGTTAAAACATATGAAACACGTATAAACAAAAAGTAATGCAAAAATTGACATATGACAAAGTACAATGGAAGCAAAAAGTCACAAATGGAACAAAATAGGTTACTTTCTATGGATAAAATTCCAACCCACAAGGAAGGCACAACAGTTATACACATGGACGGACTACCATAGCACTGAAAACCATTCAAAGCTCAACTCCCAAACATAAGGCACAACAGACACAATCCTAATGGGAGACTGCAGACAATGGCCCTCGGTCTTCCAGAAGTGAAGAAACCAATAATCAGGATACAGATCATTTGAATGGTAAGTCCAGAAGACTTGATTTATGGGCTACATACTGGGATACGTTATCCTGCTTTAGACAATCACTATGCCCCCTCCCCCTCTGCCCCTACCCAGAGCTCTCCTGCTCCCATGCACGCAGGATGGTCGTTCACCACAGGACCGGATACAAAGGCTGCAAATACTGGACTCAGAAGCGGGTCTAAGCACGAGAGAGGGAAAGGTCAGTGCATCCCAGCATAGCACTCTGTGCACCAGGGAAGGTACAGGGGGCGTGGGAAGCAAGGACCACAAGAAAAGGAACAGGAGAACACCTGTGCCACAACATGGGCCATCTATCCAGACTGCCAGAGACAGCCACGACATCCCTCTTGTCACTGACGCGTGAAGACCACCGAATGCCCCAAGATTCTTCAGTTTAGAGCGATGCTTATCTGTGCCTCAAAGCTGTCCTACTCCCACGCAGGCAACGCCACCAAATAGCCCAAGACGTTTGTTTACTCCTCCCTAAACAGATTGAGGAGCTGTGGCCCTTGGGTCACTGGAAGGTGACATAAAGGCTAAGCCTTGAACTGGCCAATGTGACTCCAGCTAGTATGAGTTTGAAATCTCCCCCTGAGCTAGGAGCTTCAGGGGAAGGTGTGCCCTGTTATGGATACACAGAAAAACTGTACCACAAAAACAGAATACACATTAGTTCAAACCTCTATGGTACATTTATAACATATAACATTTAACGTAATAGGCTATGTAAAAAAAACCACTTTAAGATATGTTATTTGACAACTGTACGAGCCTAGAATACACAATGAATAAAAGAAATCAAACCACCTAGAAAAGATTTAAAAAAATTTTTAGTATTTATTTTTGAGAGAGATTTAAAAAATTCTAATATTTATTTTTGAGAGAGAGGGAGGCACAGCGAGTGGGGAAGGAGCAGAGAGAGAGGGAGACACAGAATCTGAAGCAGGCTCCAGGCTCCGAGCCATCAGCACAGAGCCCGACGCGGGGCTCAAACACATGAACCGCAAGATCGTGACCTGAGCAGAAGGTGAACACTTAACTGACAGAGCCACCCCGGTGCCCCCACCTAGAAAGGATTAAAAAAAAAAAAAAAAGTCCTGAACATTTAGACCAAAGAGGACATTAAAGACGCAATCACAAGTCTATTTAGAAAACAATCAGAACTGTACCACATGATGAAAACAAGGTATGAAGCCAAAGCCATACGCAGGGAGAAAATCTGTAGCTTTATATGTGCTGATTATCAAGACAGGAAAGAATAAAAACGAGTAAACCACATGGTCAACTGAAGAGATGACAGGTCCTCAAAGAAAGGTTAGTGGGCATTTGTGTTATTGTTGGTTTTTAGATCGTTGTTTCGGCTGCCTAGCCTGTGAAGCTGCTTCCTATATTAGGGAGTTCCATCATGGTGTACGTTTTGGACATCTAGAGCCGGGTATGTACATCATCTGGACTTAGCCATTCAGATGCTGCCCCCTGGAACTCTGAGTCTCCAGTGAGCGCCTGAAAGAAGCAGGGAGGAGCTTAGCCTTCATTCTGGTAGCCACAGCCAGCATTTAGTGGCCGAGCCAGCACCTCCCAACAAACGCCCCCAACTGGGCGTGCTGGGGATCTGACCACCCATTCCTGCTCATTCCCCGACCCAGTCCCCTAGGCCCCTCTAAATCTCTGGGCCACCTGATATCCTTCTCCAATACATTCCTTTCCAGCTTACACTAATCAGGACCAGTTTCTGTTGTTAATAACCTTAACGTCCTGAGCAAAACAGAAGGAAACAATATATAAAAAGGGAATTAATGAGAGAACAAAAATCTATGGCAATGATGAGTCAACTCAAGAACCATTTTTAAGAGACCAATAAAACTGGCAAACCCTCTCATGAGCCTAAGTTACTGAAAAATTAAGATCGCAAATACTTTTACAAAGGAAAACATGTACGTGAAAGGTTCTGACGTTGAAACATTATGAGAATATGATGTACAACTCTATACCTGATGAAATTAAGAGATAAATTACCAACATTAACTGGAGTAGGAAATGAATATACTATCAGCAGTGGAAGAAATGCCAAAAAGTTGTTTTAAAAAATCACTCCCTTCCCAAACGGCCAGAGTTGGATTGGGTTAGGGTAAATTCCTTCAAATCTGTGTTATTTAAACCATTCGGGTCACGGAGAAAAAGGGCAGATGAGCATGCTCCCAGGCAGTCCTGAAGTAGCCCAGGACAAAGGGGACCCCGACTCCAGTCCCTGCCCCCAGCTGCCTTTGCCTCAGTGGGTGGAGCCTACTGTTGAGTGGGGTTCAACCCGCTGTGTAGACAGATCACCTTGCTATATTATTCTGATCCTGCTATGTTACTTGTCTGTGGCCATAGGCCAGTGAAGCCTACGGCACTTACCTAAGTCATACTAAGTAATCCTTGGGATGGCCACCTTTATCTCCCGCACTAAGTTCATTTTCTCCCGTATCAGAGAAAGGATGCTTCTGCTCACTCCTGTCCACACCCTCTAAGGGAAAGCGAGGAAACATTACCCACTAATCCTCACTGGCATGATGCCAGGGATAAGGGAGTCGAGAGCTAATGGCAAAGGACTTTTTCTGGAGAAACGCAGGACGCCCACAGCGAACGCCAGGGCACAGCAGGTGTAAACCAGAAGGGTCCTGGGCACACCATGGCTCTTGGTCATCCCAGGTGGGGCCTGTTGAGGGTTCAGAGAAGAGGAGCTCCTTTTTCTTAGGTGGAGCCTGGAGGGGGAAGATGTCTGTTTCATTCGGTGCTAAGCATGGCTAAGAGTGGGTTGCACGTCTTGGGAGCCCCCGGGGGTCCTTTGGAGGCAGGGCTCAGCTCAGATGCCGGCCTGTTGGGGGGCAGCTCAGACGCAAGAACCCACTGGACGCTCCAGGCCGCAGACTGGGCCTCAGCTGTGCAAAATGACGCTCAGTAACCGACGACACAACTGGTAGGAATCACGGAGGGGGATGGGTCCCGCGTGCGCTGCACTCCCGAGGGACGGTACGGAGCGCGCTGTTCACAGCTCCCTGGAGACAGGCGCTCTTCTGCAGTTGACAGTGGGCTTGGCGCTTCGTAGAGGCGAGCACCACATTTATTAGCAAATTACCCAATAAGTGTTGCCCCCCCCCCCCCCCCGTTGGCCAGAGTCATGTGGGCGGACTGCACCCAGGGCAACGCGCGGGGAAAGAAGAAACAGCCCCGCCGCCCTCCTGCCGCAGGTCCGCCGTCTGGTCGCATTTCTGTCCCTCTAAGCTGACCTGGGAGCGTTCCCTACCCAAATTGCGCCTGAGGGAGGCGATGTTGCCCGCGAGCAAAAGCAGGCTTCGCACCAAGTCCCAAAAGCGCGGAGAGGTGAACCCTCTCCCCGCACCCGTGGCCGCGGTACAGGCTCCATCCCGCAAGAGGCCCCGCGTGGGCCTGCCCCCCACGCACCCGGGAGCTCCGCACGCCCAGCCCCCCACCCCCGGGCTCCGCTTCCCGGTGGCTCGGCCCCCGGGTCTCCACGCAACAATGAGGCGTGGGCGGCCCCGGCGGCCTCATTTGCATACCGCCTCGGCTCGGCCAATGGGCTGCGCAGGGGCTTTGGAACGCCGTGTTGCCATCTGCGTGCGCGCGTGTGTGCGAGTGTGACAGCGGCGGTGGCCGTGGCCCTGGCCGTGGGAGGCGGGCCCGGCGGAGCCCAGCCGCGCGGGGACCGGCCCCGGCTCCCGCTCCCTCAGCGCGTCGCGGCCGCGCTGACCGGACGAGCCCGGGGACCGCCCCCACCCCCGGCTCCGGCCGGGCGCAGTCGCGATGTCGGTGGCGGGGCTGAAGAAGCAGTTCCACAAAGCCAGCCAGGTAGGGAGGCACGGGGGAGGGCGGGAGCGGGGGGAACCCGGGGCTGCGGTCCCCCGAGGCTTCGGGGCTTCTGTTGGGGGCGCGGACGTGCAGTGGGGGCCGCCTGCTCCCCCCCGCCGCGGCCCCCCGGCTGTCACTCGGAGGGCTTCCGGGGACCGGGGGCAGAGGTGGCGGGCCGAAGGGGCTCGCGCGCGGGAGAGGAGGCGTCCGGAGGCCTGCGCGCTGCGCTCGGCGCCGGCCCCCCCCCCCCCCCCCCCCCCCGACCCGCGCTGGGCCGGGGCGCCCGGGCGCCGCCGGTCGCCTACCTGGAGGTTGGGAGTCCCCCGGGGTGCGTCCTGCAGCCTCGCGGTGGGTCCGGCGATGCTGGGCCCCGCGCGCTCCTGGAGGTGGACCCCGGCGGACCGCGCCGCGCTCCGCGGCTCCCCATGGCGGTGCCTCGCCCGCGCGCCGTCCTGGCGGCGCCCGCCCGGCTCCTGCCCCCGGGGAGCGGCGGTCTGGCGCGGAGACGCGGGCAGGCGCGTAAACAAACAGCGTGAGACGCACCTCCGCGCGCAGAGCGCGGCAGACAGCGCGGCGGGGGCGTCCGGGAAAGCTTCCCGGAGGAGGAGACGCATGGTTTGCGAATTAAGCACGAGCAGGAATTGTGGTTGGGGGTGGGTGTGGGAGGGGAGGGGGAAGGGCGCTCTGAGCCGAGGAGACAGGGAAACAAGAAAACAAGCGGTGGGGGTTGGCGGGGAGGCACGAAATTGCTGTGTGTGCGTGCGTGTGTGTGTTGACAAGCACATTTGAATTCCAAGATTGCGGTCCCCTCCGGCCCCGAGAGAGCTCAGATCGTAGAACCTGTCCCCCACCTGCAGCCCTGAGTCTGTTGCTCTGTCCCTCCGTCCCCTCCGGGCCCCCAGTTTGGCAAGCACCAAGGTAGACACATTTCATTCACGACCCACATTTATGAGGAGATCTCATCCTGCTCCTCCCACAGATTGACAAGCAGCTGAAATTAGAGCGTTCTCTCCTTCTAGCCTCAGTCCCAGGCTGAGGGCACTGCTGTCCCCTCACACCCCTCCCATGAAGAAACTGGGCGATGCGCTAATTCTGGTCGGGGACACTGGGTGAACAGTGGTGCTGTTCAGGGGGATAAGGAGCCCTAGGGGAGGGGTCAGCTGGGTGACTGGGGAGATGGTGTATTCCTCGCTGGCCATGGGCCCTTTGAGGGGTCTGTGTGACGTTGAGATGTCACTGGCCTGGGGGCAAGTGCATGTCCTGATCTGGGGCTCAGGGCATGAAGCCAAGATTGGAACTAGACTTTTGGGGATGTAAGCCCTAAATGAACATCGAAACATGTAAGTACAAGAAAGTCAGTGCAGGATGAGCTAACTATAGACTCTAGGGAGCAGCCACATTTAGGGACAATGTTTAACAGTGGCCACTCAATAAATATTTATTGAATAAAGGAAACTTTTGGGGTGGAGGAGCACAGGAAGGAAAGAGCTGGTGGAAGGCAGGAGGGAGAAGAATGTCTTGGAAATCGGCGGGGGTGGGGGGGTGCATTTAAAGGCAGGAGCTTTCAACAGGTGCTGCTGTGAGCTAAGAGCTGAAGCAAGCTCTCAGCCTAGGCAGCGGGAAGGCTGGGTGCCCCTGTGGGCAGACCAGGGCCAGAGTAGTCTCTGGCTGTGCCTCTTTCACTGTCTTTCTTAGCTCTGGCAAGGAACTGGCCTCCTTTTTTGAAGATTTTCATTTCTTTGGTATGAACTTCATAGGAGCGCATCTCAGAGATGATGGAGACATAAGCCCTAGGATGATTCAACTTGGTTTGGGGTTTTGTTTTGTTTTTTTTAAGTTTATTTATTTATTTTGAAAGCAAGAGAGAGGGAGGGAGGGAGGAGCAGAGAGGGAGAGAGAGCATTCCAAGCAGGCTCTGCGCTGTCAGTGCAGAGCCTGATGCAGGGCTGGATCTCACCAACCATGAGATCATGACCTGAGCCGAAATCAAGAGTCGGACGCTTAAACTGACTGAGCCGCTCAGGTGTCCCTCAAGTTGGTTTCTGACCACCAGCCAGAGTGAATGGTTGAAATCTTAGCAAGTTATTGGCATTGGAGAAATGTCATGCTAGCGGTGAGGTTGTTTAGTTTAACCCCCTGTAAGCAGTCCATTAATAAAATGAGAGTGGGTCTAATTTAGGCTTTTTTTTTTTTTTTTTTTTTGGCATGAGCTGAGATCTTTTGTGCATTTATCTGAAAAGAAAGCCATCACAGATTCTCTGTGTGCTTTATAAAAACCACATTTTGTGGTCAGAGTGCCCAGTAGATACATTTTTAGCTGTTCTAGAAGTCTTTCTAAGAAATCTTGCAATGGGACAGATTTCGTGGAGAAATTACACTGGGTTTAATATAAGACGGAGCACGACATTAAAACATGCCAGACATTCATCTCAGGCAGCGTCGTAACAGCAGGTTTTAATTCATGTAGAACATTCCCAGGGCAGGGGAAAGGAGTCCCAGATGATGTCAGTGGCTTGATAATTCCCAGGGATCCAGGCCTGACTCTGCCACTGACCAGCTCTGTGACCTTGGGAACGTGACTTAACCCATCTAAACCTTCGTTTTGTCTGTACCTCGGATTAGAGGATTTGGAAGCTATGTCTCTTTTCTCAAATTGATGGTAGTTTTGCTTGCACAGCTCTGTGACTATTCCAAAAACCATGCAATTGCATACTTCCAACGAGTGACGTGTATGGTATGTGAATTGCATCTCAATAAATACCTCCCAGTTATGAAATTCTTAATTCACTTAAAGTATGTTAGAGAAAGATGATAAAGTGGATATTTTACAAGTAAGAGAAGAAGGACCGTGGTGAATGGAGATGATTTTACTCAACAATAGGCAAGGTAAAATAACATATAGCCTCCTGATGAACTGATCCTTCCTTCTCGGTGCCTCACCTCTCTCGGGGGGAGAAAAATTCCCCTTATTTTACAGAGAATTAAGAACTGTAAACCCCAGGGATTATGCATCATTTTGGCAACACGTGGAGACCAACAGGGAAGAAGGAGAAATAAATGGCAAGAGTTCAAGTCGAGTTGATCACAAAATGTAGTTAATTGTTTTCTTCAGCACTTGGGACTTAGAACCCAAGTGTCCCTCGTTCAGAATTAAATACGTTTTTCCTCTTGGAAGGATTTTTTAATTTGCCCTTCTACTGGTAGGGGTATAGACTGAGTTATTAGAGAAAAATAGAAATTGCTTAGAGATGGCCTTATGGTTTCTTATTAAGCATGGTGCCTGATTAATAAAAATGCAACTTAGAGTCCTTGCATTAGTGTTACCGCTGATCGACTTGTATCAATTATGTTTATTTCATGGTAGTTTTCCTGACAGTGGTTATTGTTGGTGCAGGATGCTCAGGCCTCACCTGTACTTCCTCTGGCCCAGACACTGTGCGAATAGCCGTATTCTTTCTGTTTCTGGACTTCAGAAGACTTGTTCCTCATGCAAGGAAAGTCTAGAGAGCAGTTTTTTTTTAATGTTTATTTAATTTGGGGGGGGAGGGGCAGAGAGAAAGGGAGACACAGAATCTGAAGCAGGCTCCAGACTCTGAGCTGTCAGAACAGAGCCGGATGCGGGGCTTGAACTCCGGATCATGAGATCATGACCTGAGCCCAAGTTGGACGCTTAACCAGCTGAGCCACCCAGATGCCCCCTAGAGAGCAGTTTATCTTTCCTCTTTTGCTTCTTCTCTCCTCAGATTAACCTTATAGTGATGACCCTGGATGGTGGTGAATTTACTTCTTCTTGCCCTTGTGTGGTGGTGCCCTTTAACCTTTGTCCTGTGACCCATCAACAAGAGGGAATGTGTGGATGCAACACAGTGTTTTGGGGGTAACTCCCGCCTTTCTCTTTTAATGCATTAACCAGAAAAATGATGAGCAGTCATAAGGGGCCTAGACAGTTTTCGCTTGACAACTGACTGCACATACTGGCCATTTATGGGTACACCCTTCAGAGAAGGATAGTCTTTGTAAATTATGAGAATCCCCAGGGAGGCAATGAATGTCTCTTGTTTCACTGTCTCGTTAGAGAGAAAGATAAAAATGCACTTTACAAAATCCATAATGATTTATTTTTTTTCTCTTAGATGCATCAGAAAATATATTGAGCTAAAACATTCTTGCTCCTTTCCACATAGACTGCTAGATAAATTCATCTATAAATTTTTGCAGTTTTTTTTTTTTTTAAGTCAGGGTGCTAGAATAGATGTCCAAGCCAAATTGATTTTGATTTTTTTAGACAATATAATCCAAACATTTCTTACCTCTGGTGACTTTTTTTCCTCTAAAATAAACGTAATTTAGGATAGGACTTGGAATTTGGTTTAAAAAGGCACTTGCGGGGCGCCTGGGTGGCTCAGTTGGTTAAGCGGCCGGCTTCGGCCCAGGTCATGATCTCGCGGTCCATGAGTTTGAGCCCCGCGTCGGGCTCTGTGCTGACAGCTCAGAGGCAAACAGGAGCCTGTTTCAGATTCTGTGTCTCCCTCTCTCTGACCCTCCCCCATTCATGCTTTGTCTCTCTCTGTCTCAAAAATAAATAAACGCTAAAA